>NC_030430.2:26405226-26450226 GCF_001660625.3 Ictalurus punctatus
CGAGTGATAAAGGAGTGATAAAGGAGTGATAAAGGAGTGATAAATGAGTGATAAAGGAGTGATAAAGGGGTGATAAAGGAGTGATAAAGGAGTGATAAAGGAGTGATAAAGGAGTGATAAAGGGGTGATAAATGAGTGATAAACGAGTGATAAAGGGGTGATAAAGGAGTGATAAAGGAGTGATAAAGGAGTGATAAAGGAGTGATAAATGAGTGATAAATGAGTGATAAAGGAGTGATAAAGGAGTGATAAAGGAGTGATAAATGAGTGATAAACGAGTGATAAAGGAGTGATAAAGGGGTGATAAAGGAGTGATAAAGGAGTGATAAAGGGGTGATAAAGGGGTGATAAAGGAGTGATAAAGGAGTGATAAAGGAGTGATAAAGGGGTGATAAAGGAGTGATAAAGGAGTTTGAATCGGAGAGCAGGTGTAAACTCATTAACACGCACAGTTCATATGTGAAGCAGCTGGCCTTAATGTAATCAGTATTAAGTGTTAATGTTTATTTTTAGTTAAATTTCTCATTTTTATTTTCAAATCACAATCTTTCTTGAGTTTAGTTTTTTCTCTTCGTGTGTTGATGTTCTTCTGTTTGTTTCTGTGAAAATGTGACTGAGCTTATTACAGGTTAATGTTCCTGATCAGGACCAGTGTGGAACTTTTCCAGCTCTTAGTTTTATCTGATCAGTGTGTGTGTGTGTGTGTGTGTGTGTGTGTGTGTGTGTGTGTGATACTCCGTATTCACGTCGTCCGGTGCTCAGCATCTCAGCGTCCTCGCACTCAGACATCTAATCTAATGAACTCTGGTTCCTGAGACCTGGTGGTTCTTTGTTATGCTGTAATGAGAACTGGAACTGTGCAGGACTGTAAGGTTCTCCTGTGCTGAAGCTCAGGACTGGGTTCTGGGTTCTGGTTCCACAGAGCTGTGTGCTGTCGGGAGCGTGGTCTCGGACACACCTGCAGGGTTCGGAGAGGACGTTCTCAGTGGGAACTCTGGTCACGGTCACAGCTGGACTAATGATACGATACGGCATGCTGAGGGTCTCGGTACTCGCCTGCTGTGTGACATGCTGCTAAAGGAGAACTTTACTGAACACTGAATTATTATTGGGGATGTGGAACCGTTCACTGTGTCTGTGCCAGAGTTAAACCCCGGACTGTTTAGAAGACAGAACAGAGAGATACGTGTGTTAGTGCAGAGTATACTGTGTGTATATACACAGCTGGAACTGTGTAGCATACAAAGGTAGTGAGAACTTAATGTCTTTCACCAGCTTACACACACACATTCACACACACACACACACACACACACACACACACACACACACACAGGGACATCTAAGCACCTATTTAATATGTCACAGTACTGACACACAGCTCAGGAACAGAAATTCTGGTACATTTCCTGCCACCGTCTCAGCACTACAGGCTCCAGTTGTAGGTTTTTGGATCAGCACCAACAGCATGTTGGGGGCGGAGCTAAATCAGCACTCTGCTGGCGGAACAGTATGTTGGGGGCGGAGCTAAATCAGCACTCTGCTGGGGGAACAGTATGTTGGGGGTGGAGCTAAATCAGCACTGCTGGGGGAACATTATGTTGGGGCGGAGCTAAATCAGCACTGCTGGGGAAACATGTTGGGGCGGAGCTAAATCAGCACTGCTGGGGGAACATGTTGGGGCGGAGCTAAATCAGCACTGCTGGGGGAACATTATGGAGGATGAGTTTGATTTATGCAGAAAAATCAGATACAGATAAGCAGGTCAATCCAAGCACTCGGGCCATGTAAGATTAATTGTGCAGTGAACTGATGACTCACCAGAAAATGTTCCGGTTTCTCAAATTGCTGGAAAATGAGCCAGAACCCGGAGTACCCTTGGCTCCTGTTTGGACCAGTTTTGAAAGTCCAGCGTGTCAAGCACATGTTCAGACAGGGAGCTAAAACTTTTACATTCCTCCTGATGGATATGAAACGTTTCTCATATGATGATGATTTGATTTCTATTTCCTGATGAATGTATATACATGAACACACACACACACACACACACACACACACACACAGTACAGAACCGGTTCCATCAGAAACACACTCGGTTCTGATTCTGTACCTTTTCACAGTAATAATGTAAACAGTGTAAATAATAGCAAGTTAAAATGCATATTATATATAAATATATATTTTCTTGTTGTTCATAAAAGATATTTACAAATAAAATGGAATAAAGCTTTTAGAAAGTCGAGTCAGTGTGATCGCTGACCACTTCACACACATCACACAGCAAAGAGACCTTTAATCAAACCAATTGAATGTGTGTGTGTGTGTGTGTGTGTGTGTGTGTGTGTGTGTGTGTGTGTGTGTGTGTGTGTGTGTGAGAGACATTTCCATGGTGAGAGCCAGGTGATCTACAGGATCTGCTGCTCTGACCTGGAGATCAGATTATTTCATAAAGGATCAGATGCGGTGGATCACCTGAGACAGTTGTGAGGCAGGTTTGGTGTGAGCTATGAGGCTAAAGCTAATTTAGCTAGCATTTAATGGAAGTATGTTGTTTTTTTAAAGAAATGAATATTGGATGTGGATTTGCCAAGGGTACTCAAGGTTTCAGTATCAGTTTCAGAACATAAAAAATGATCATGTATCCGTTCATCAATATAATACCTGTTTAATAAGTTTTGTGAAAACTGTTAATAAAGTTTTTACATCCACCTGGTGACAATCCTAAACCATGACCACTGCAGTCAGAGGTCTGAGCTTCATCTTTTAAACGGAGAGTGAAGATTTCAGACCTTCAGCAGGATTGTGTTTAAACCTGAACCATAGCTTTTATTATCAGGAAATAAAACATGATCTGTGTTACACACGCAACATTTACTGAAAGTTTCCTCAGGTTTAATGCAGAACTGAGACAGTGAAGGGAATAAAACCTGAAGGATCGGGGCTGAGTCCTGGCAGCTCTTAAACCTCCTGAACACAAAGCAGCGTTTGTTAGCAGTGAGGTCTCAGTTTTAGAAAAAGAACTTGTTGTGGGGAAAAAATTACAACAATTAAGACCAGTGCACATACAGAAACTCCCTGCTTATATAAACAGCACATAAAGGTGAGTTCAAATATAAATGTCAGAGAATGAGACTAGCACACAGGGACAAATTCATAACACAGTGCCAAATATCTGGCTGTGTGTGTGTGTGTGCGTGTGTGTGTGTGTGTGTGTGTGTGTGTGTGTTAGAAATAGATGGCAACAGCACGTGTTATGTAACCATCCTGAGCAACAGTACTGAGAAAGATGTAGTGACTGTAACAGGTGAGATGTAACGTACTTAAAATAAATTGTTAAAGTCACACAAACTGTGAACAGAAATGCTCCTAACCCTACATGCTCCTCCCCTAACCATACATGCTCCTCCCCTAACCCTACATGCTCCTCCCCTAATCCTACATGCTCCTCCCCTAACCCTACATGCCCCTCCCCTAACCCTACATGCTCCTCCCCTAACCCTACATGCTCCGCCCCAATCATACATGCTCCGCCCTCAACCCTACATACACTACCCTTAACCCTACATGCTCCACCCCAACCCTACATGTTCCCCCCTAACCCTACAGGCTCCGGCCTTAACCCTACATGCTCCACCCTCAACCTTACATGCGCCGTCCCTAATCCTACATGCTCCACCCTTAACCCTACGTGCTCTGCCCTTAACCCTACATGCTCCACTCCTAACCCTACATGCTCCTCCCCTAACCCTACATGCTCCGCCCCTAACCCTACATGCTCCATCCTTAACTGTACATACTTCGGCCCTACATGCTCTTCCCCCTGCTGTAACCTTCACTATTCCAGGTACCAACAAATAGCCTGCACCTTTTAATGGAAGTAGGCGTGGCAGATCATAAAAGACCAAAAGTTCTCTCAGGTACTGTGGTGTGAGACCGTTTAGTGCTTTATAGGTCAATAATAGTATTTTATAATCAATGTGAGATTTCACTGGGAGCCAATGCAGTGTGGATAAGATCGGGGTGATGTGTCGTATCTTCTGGTTCTAGTTAGGACTCTAGCAGCTGCATTCTGGACTAACTGGAGTTTGTTTATGCTCCTACTGGAACATCCAGACAGTAAGATATTACAGTAATCTAGTCTAGAGGTGACGAAAGCATGAACTAGTATTTCTGCATCATGTAGTGACATTATGTTTCTTATCTTAGAAATATTTCTGAGACGAAAGAAAACTATCATAATAATATTATCTAGTGTCTAATGTCCTTTACACGTTCCTCAACTTTACTAAGCTGCCGTCTGTCGTCTGGTTTTACTGAAACATACAGCTGTGTATCATCAGCATAACAGTGGAAGATAATTCCATGTTTACGAATAATTTGACCTAGAGGTAGCGTATATTAATTAAAAAGCAGCGGGCCTAAAACAGAACCTTGTGGAACACCAAACTTTACCTCAGCATGCATAATCAGGGGTTCAATGACTGTTAATTCAAATGATTTAGGTACATAGCCAGTGCTAAGGGAAGAACTGATTATATTTAGAAGGGGTGTGATTCAAGGGCGTAACCATGGTATGGACATTGGGGGGGGGGGGGGGGGGGGAGCTCCCCTTCCACCCCAACATCCAAAGTTTGATACTGTAAATTTGCATATTTAGAACATGCAGTTAAGGTTTGAATTCAGTGATGTCTGAGTGATAGGAGCTCCCACAGCATGGGGAATTGTAGGGTGCTGTGGACGTCCTGTGGGCGGATGTATTCTCTGCTCCATGACCTACCATGAAACCTACCATACCACGTAGAGGCGAGCTAAGATGTGTGCAGGCAAACCACACACGCAACATTTAAACACGCAAACACGACTTTTAAACAAACTCAGAAAGGACGGCTACCTATGAAACTAAATTCAACACTATATATGTTTTAAATACAGTTTCCCCACGGATGCTTCCAAGCAGTGCTGTGCTGCCTGCATCGTGACCGGGTGCCATTATTTTCCCAGAAGAACAATGACTGACTCAGATGATCATTTTAATTTGATAAATTGAATATTGTGTTTGTGTAACTGGTGTCATTTATTACGTTAATGTCATCATGCTGTTTAGCTTGCTGTGTGATAAGTGTTCAAAGTGTACAACAGTATATAGTGGAAACCTGAAACGTTAGCTGTGTAAAGGGTCCTGGAGTTTTCTTTTCTTAAATCTAAAGACAAACCGCCATCACCAGTTCTGACTGGAGAACTACGATATGGCCACAACTCAGACGTTAGTTCCATCTCTCTCGCTGCCAGTCTAGCACACCTCAGCATTATGCTCAGCCTTACATCTGTAAAATCACTGAGTCGTCCTGAGCCCAAGTGTAGTGTAAAGGAACGAAATGCTGTGCAACTTTCCTCCCTTTCACTCGCATGTGTAACAGTCTGTCACAGCGTGAGGGTTCACAGCGGACTCGGAGGGAGGATGTGCACGTGAAGGTAACGTTAATGATTAAAAACTGGACCTGGCGTTAGCCTAGCCTACTGCGTGAGTGTGCAAATATCAACAGATAACTGACGATCTTAAGAACAAACCAAGCCATGGTGTGATGCTTCTACACTAATCTAAGGTCACCTGCTATTTAGGAATCTAGTTACTGACTGTCTGAAAAAAGCTCGTATGCTCTGCTGCACTTTTCTACGCTTGGCTGCTGTCTCCGTTTCTTACAGACTGAAAATAGATCCACGAACTTGCGTTGAGTATGGGTGCGACCAAGTGTACAACTGGAGGGGGGCACACACTTATTTTCCTTAACAAACGGAAATATATTGAAAAGGAATAGACTTAAATAAATAGAACAGATGAAGAAAAGACAGATCCGTTGGCAGGGTTCATTAAAGGGGGACATATAGAACATATTTTGTTCTGTATATTGGGGGGGGGGCAGATTGGTATTTCCTCAACATGGGGGGGGGGGGAGACAACCCCCCCAAAGAATGTGTGGTTACGCCCATGGTGTGATTACTTCTGGAATAATCTGTATGAAGAAAGATGTAGGTAAGGGATGTAGTGTACAAGTTGATGATTTTGATAAGAGATGAATGAGAGTTCGGTCTCTGTAAGGGGAGTAAAACATTGTGATGGTTGATCTGATATTGTTATATTATTATCTACAGGGTTAGTTATAAAACTGTCTGATTTTAAATGAATAATCTGATTTTTTGTCTGATATTTTACATTTTGCCAGTGAAAAAGTTTATGAAATCATCGCTGCTACATAATGATGGTAAATTCTGAATTGCAATTGGTCAGAAGGTATGGATTTGTTTTCTGTAACAGCAGCTCTGAGAGTCGTTCAGCTATAAATCGCAGGTTTATAATGCTCTCGGTATAATATGTTATTGCTTCTATAGTCACAAGGCTCAGTATTTGGTCCTCTTCTGTTCTCCCTCGATACTCGATCCCTTGGTGAGGTCATCTCCTCACGGGGGTTCTCATACCACTGCAAGGCAGATGACACTCAACTCATCTTCATCCGTCCCTCAGATCCTCATGTTTCTGCTCAGATCTCAGCAGGTCTGGCAGACATCTCATCACGGATGGCAGCTCATCATCTGAAACTTAATCCCAGCGAAACTGAACTGGCGTTCATCAGGTGAATCATCACCATGTCAGGATCTTGTGATCTCCCTGGACAACTCTCAGGTCTCACCTTCGGCCACTGCACGCAACCTCGGTGTAACCATGGACTTCTCTTCTCACATCGCTAATCTCACACGCTCATGTCGATTTCTCCTTTACATCATCAGAAGGATTCGTCTGTTTCTATCCACACGGGCCACTCAGGTGCTGGGTCAGTCTCTTGTCATTCCGAGACTGGATTACTGCACCTCACTCCGGGCAGGTCTTCCTCTGAGCGCCATTCCTCCTGTGCAACTGCTCCAGAACGCAGCTGCTCGACTGGTTTTCAACACAAGTTCTCCCACACCACCACACTGTTACTGGCTTCCTGTAGCTGCTGCATCAGATTAAAAACACTGATACTTGCCTAAAACTTACCAGCACCAACTTACCTCAAATCACTCAGAACCTCAGAACCTCTATCACCGCTCCACTGGTCCCACCATCTCTCAAAGTACAAGGAAGACCTGCATCAGGACTGGGACCCTAACCCTAACCCTTACCCTCTGCCCTGCACCTCGGTGGTGAAATCAACTTTCTCTAGATGTCCGAATACCTGAGTGACATCGTCTTCAAACCATGACTAAAGACCCGCCTCTTCCTGAAGGTCTTCCATTACCAGTTTGTTATTTAATTTTTAACTCCCCCCCCCCCCTCTCTCTCTCTCACACACACACACACACACACACACACACACACACTGTGTTTTTCTGTATGTTTTTTCCTCTCCTGTGATTGACCACACCCAGATTTCCACAAGTAGGAGGTTTAATGAATTTGTCATCAGCAGCTCCAGCTTCACTCCGTATACGTGTTAATCCGAGATCGAACAGATAAAGCGGCTGAAGATGAGAAGATGAGAAGATGAGATGAAAGCTTTTTGTTGTGAAGGAGAAAATTTCAGCTCTGATCTGAACTGCGTGTAATTTAGATTTATGACCTGTGGAGTTTCATACCGTCACCACGAGAAACTCTGGAGTCAGCAAACGTTACACCGACTCTCCAGTTTCTTAAAAATAAATGTAAAGGGTACACTTCTCTCTCTCTCTCCCTCTCTCTCTCATACTCTCTCTCTCTCTCTCTCCCTCTCTCATACTCTCTCTCTCTCTCTCTCTCTCTCTCTCTCTCTCTCTCTCCCTCTCTCATACTCTCTCTCTCTCTTGTACTCCCTCTCTCTGGTACTCTCACTCTCTCTCTCTCTCTCACTCTCTCTCACTCTCTCTCTCTCTCTCTCTCTCTCTCTCTCATACTCTCACTCTCACTATCTCTCTCTCTTGTACTCTCTCTCTTTCTCGTATTCTCTCTCTCTCTCGCTCTCTCTCTCTCGTACTCTCTCTTTCTCTCTCTCTCTCTTATACTCTCACTCTCTCTCTCTCTCTCTCTCATACTCTCACTCTCTCTCTCTCTCTCTTGTACTCTCACTCTCTCTCTCTCTCGCTTGTACTCTCTCTCTTTCTCGTATTCTCTCTCTCTCTCTCTCGCTCTCTCTCACTCTCATATTCTCTCTCTCTCTCTCTCATACTCTCATACTCTCTCACACTCTCTCTCTCTCTCATACTCTCACTCTCACTCTCTCTCTCTCTCTCTCTCATACTCTCACTCTCACTCTCTCTCTCTCTCTCATACTCTCACTCTCTCTCTCTCTCTCGTACTCTCACTCTCTCTCTCTCTCTCTCTCTCTCTCTCTCTCATACTCTCACTCTCACTCTCACTCTCTCTCTCTCTCTCTCTCATACTCTCACTCTCACTCTCTCTCTCTCTCTCATACTCTCACTCTCTCTCTCTCTCTTGTACTCTCACTCTCTCTCTCGCTTGTACTCTCTCTCTTTCTCGTACTCTCTCTCTCTCTCTCACTCTCTCTCACTCTCGTGTTCTCTCTCTCTCTCTCTCATACTCTCATACTCTCTCACACTCTCTCTCTCTCTCATACTCTCACTCTCACTCTCTCTGGTACTCTCACTCTCTCTCTCTCTCTCGTACTCTCACTCACTCTCTCTTGTACTCTCTCTCTCTCATACTCTCACTCTCTCTCTCTCTCTCTCATACTCTCACTCTCTCTCTCTTGTACTCTCTCTCTTTCTCGTATTCTCTCTCTCTCTCGCTCTCTCTCACTCTCGTACTCTCTCTCTCTCACTCTCGTACTCTCTCTCTATCTCTCTCGTACTCTCTCTCTCGTACTCTCTCTTTCTCTCTCTCTCTATCTCTCTCTCTCTCTCTCTCTCTCTCTCTCTCTCTTCAGTGCATGAGGGTTTTTCTCCTCTAAAAGGAGCAAAATGGTTTTAATTCATAAGCACCCTTCAGCCAGTGTGCATGATATCTACATGTTATACACTTTATACACTTTCAGCTCAAACTGCTCTCTGTGTAATAACTTGAACTTCTCCACGCTCCTTTTCACAAACTCCACAACATTGTGGTTCAGATGTTATTTCTGGTCATATGTCAGAGAGGAATGTTCAACATGAGAGGCTCAGAATATAGACGTATATAAAGAGTTTTGTGTGGCTGAAATAAAAACCACAGATCTTATGTAACTCTGCAGATGGAATATGTGGTTTTCTAACACTCGGAATTATGGGAAATAACAAACTCAGCAAAGTTCACATTGTGTAAAAGCATACATTCGGCATCAGCATGATGCCAGTTACAGTATTTATTTACATGGAACGAGGGTTCATACACCGGATAAACATACACGCGCTGTACGTGTGAGATAGCAGAGTCGAGGTTAATCATGATAACGGATATATATATAAATATATATATATATATATACTCATTCATGTCAGTTAATGCCGTATCACATCACACTACTGTGGATCATTTTACTATAAGCGCATAGCCCCACGTGTGTTATTCCGTACACACACAGTTCTGTTCAAAAGCTTTAGGAACATGCCTTAAAATAATGAAATTAAATGTTTCTACATTTAAAGAAAATACCGTAAAGAGCAGTAGACAGGAGTAAATCAAACAAAGTCAATATTTGGTGTGACAAACAAAATAAAAATAAAAATACCGGTACAATGCATGCAGTTTTATAAGGAGATGAGCTGTAGGTGTTGTGGAGCGTGTCGCAGAACCAGACTCGGTTCTTCTGGAGACTTCTAACTGTCAGCCTTCGTTGTGTTTTTTATCTGAAAAGTGTCTCTTATGTCAATTTTATTTTGTGCTAGAAATGTAATGTTTGGGAATCTAACGTGTGTTTTGTACGGAATTGATCAAATAAAAAAAATCTATAACAAAGTTTGCACTAAAGAAAACATGGGGTCTAAAACTTTTGCACAGTGCTGTGTATTTTTGTTGTCGTTGTGTAATCGTTACAGAGATCTTACAGAACGCGGAACCTTAAAGCACCCAAAGCAACGCAAGAGATGACAAATCGGACAGACTGCCGCTTTAAACAAACAAAGACGCAAGTGTGAGTGAAATGAAAAGTATTTACTGTGCTCCACTTGTCCTGACGTGAGCTCTTCATCTGGCCTTCATGTCAGCGACCTTCCTCACATCGTGACGTTCATGACTGGGACTCGGTCAATATTTGTCTCTATGAGCTTGGATGAAAAACGGGATTATCAGGATGTGTGACGTGAATGTGTTTCGAACAGCAGATACGCAGGACAGGTTATTTCTCCATGACACGAACCGGTTTAAATCAATCAAACGGTTTATTTATTTATTTATTTATTTGTCTGTTTACAAGGAAACCAGAAAACCCCATTTTAATTCACATACTGTGTTTATCATCAAGTTAGTAAAGGTGTTTCTTATTCATTAGCATGCTAACCAGTTCCTCCAGCTTTAACTGATACACAAACTTACACAGACTAATCCTTTAAAAACAAAACAAGCCCAGTTCTTAAACGTATCAATAATTATTCAACTGCCAAATGTTTTTCAGAACAACGTCTTGGACAGTTCTCGGCTCCAGATGCGGGACTGCAGAAGGTTTCTGCTGCTATTGTATTTTATTTTCTGGACCATTAAATGCATGTTGTCAAACTGTATGGACTGAATTAGGCCAGAACGCCGGTCCGAGCTGCAGGACTCGGGATCTGTTCGCTGGAATATCTCTGAATTAATCATCTCAACATCTGCCGAAACGGTTTGATTTTCTTTTTCATGTCGATGCAGCGTGATTGATTATTCTGAGAAACACTGATCTGTAAATGTGTGGTTTGTGTGAATGGGCTCGTCTCTTTCTGAACGATGAAGTGATGTATAGAGGAATGTTAATGATAAATGTGAACGTTAGCGTAAGTCAGAACACGCCGGTGTATAACGGAGTAGCTGCAGCCGGAGTGGGGATGATATTTCCAATAAATGTTCATGATACTGAAATCCACATGTGCTTCTATTCCTCACAGAGAGAACTTGAGTTCTGTATAATAAAGGGAACCGAGTGCAGGATTAACATTCCGTATACGCCCCCCCCGCTGAGAAAACTCCAGATGGACTAATCAGGACCTGAACCTCAAGAGGAATGACGCTTGAGTGCCAGAACGCCTGAGGAATGTGTTGTTTAGCATTACAAAAAAAAAACACACACAACAAAAATCTAAATAACTTTCAAACTCTGAACAATCACTCGGCTGGAATGAACCATCGTCTAACTCCTCCTGGCTGCTTTAACCCAGCTTTAATTCATCTTTAATCCATCTTAATTCAGTCCTTTAGACCCAATCAGATCAGGCCATCCAGGGCAAACACACCCAAAGTCCATGGGTTCCTGAGAAGGTTCCTGATGTAAATGTACATAATGAGTTAGAGCCTTGATTTAACCTGAGTTAGAGCTTTTCCTGACACAGTACAACATCATATTAAGTGCACACCAACACCCCAACCCACTAACACACCAACACACCAACACCCCAACACATTAACACACCAACACACCAACACACCAACACACCAACACACTAACACCCCAACACACTAACACACTAACACCCCAACACACTAACACCCCAACACCCCAACACACCAACACACCAACACACTAACACCCCAACCCACTAACACACCAACACACCAACACCCCAACACATTAACACACCAACACACCAACACACCAACACACTAACACACCAACACACTAACACCCCAACACACTAACACACTAACACCCCAACACACTAACACCCCAACACCCCAACACACCAACACACCAACACACTAACACACCAACCCACTAACACACCAACACACCAACACCCCAACACATTAACACACTAACACACCAACACACTAACACCCCAACACACTAACACACTAACACCCCAACACACTAACACCCCAACACCCCAACACACCAACACACCAACACACTAACACCCCAACCCACTAACACACCAACACACCAACACCCCAACACATTAACACACCAACACACCAACACACCAACACACTAACACACCAACACACTAACACCCCAACACACTAACACACTAACACCCCAACACACTAACACCCCAACACCCCAACACACCAACACACCAACACACTAACACACCAACCCACTAACACACCAACACACCAACACCCCAACACATTAACACACCAACACACCAACACACTAACACCCCAACACACTAACACACTAACACCCCAACACACTAACACCCCAACACCCCAACACCCCAACACCCCAACACACTAACACCCCAACACACTAACACACCAACACCCCAACACCCCAACACACTAACACCCCAACACACTAACACACCAACACACCAACACACCAACACATTAACACATTAACACACCAACACACCAACACACCAACACATTAACACATTAACACACCAACACACTAACACACTAACACACCAACACCCCAACACACTAACACACTAACACCCCAACACCCCAACACACTAACACCCCAACACCCTAACACACCAACACACCAACACCCCAACACCCCAACACACTAACACCCCAACACACTAACACACCAACACACCAACACACCAACACCCCAACACACCAACACACTAACACCCCAACACCCCAACACCCCAACACACTAACACCCCAACACCCTAACACACCAACACACCAACACCCCAACACCCCAACACACTAACACCCCAACACACTAACACACCAACACACCAACACCCCAACACACTAACACACTAACACACCAACACACCAACACACCAACACATTAACACATTAACACACCAACACACCAACACACTAACACACCAACACCCCAACACACTAACACCCCAACACACTAACACCCCAACACCCCAACACACCAACACACTAACACACTAACACACCAACACCCCAACACCCTAACACACTAACACCCCAACACCCCAACACCCCAACACCCCAACACACCAACACATTAACACATTAACACATTAACACACCAACACACCAACACACCAACACCCCAACACACCAGCACCCTAACACACTAACACCCCAACACCCCAACACACCAACACACCAACACAGTAACACACCAACACACCAACACATTAACACACCAACACATTAACACACCAACACACCAACACACCAATACACACCAACACCCCAACACACCAACACCCCAACACATTAACACACCAACACCCCAACACATTAACACACCAACACCCCAACACATTAACACACCAACACCCCAACACATTAACACACCAACACCCCAACACACCAACACACCAACACACTAACACACCAACACCCCAACACACCAACACACTAACACACCAACACCCCAACACCAACACCCCAACACACCAACACATTAACACACCAACACCCCAACACCAACACCCCAACACACCAACACATTAACACACCAACACCCCAACACCAACACACCAACACATTAACACACGAAAACACCAACACACCAACACCCCAACACCAACACCCCAACACACCAACACAGTAACACACCAACACCCCAACAACCCAACACCCCAACACATTAACACACCAACACCCCAACACACCAACACACTAACACCCCAACACCCCAACACAGTAACACCCCAACACCCCAACACCCCAACAACCCAACACACCAACACCCCAACACACTAACACCCCAACACACCAACACAGTAACACACCAACACACCAACACATTAACACACCAACACCACAACACACCAACACAGTAACACACCAACACCCCAACACCCCAACAACCCAACACACCAACACATTAACACACCAACACATTAACACATTAACACACCAACACCCCAACACACTAACACACCAACACACCAACACAACTGTATCCTGACAGGCAATATCACTTTGTGGTATGGAAACATCAGTGTGTTGGACCGCAAAGTTCTGCAAAGGGTGGTGCGATTGGCCGAGCTCACCACTGCTGAACATCTGCCTAACCTGCAGGACATCCAGCGATGCGGAGCGAAGGTTAGGAAGACAATCAGGGACTCGAGTCACCCAAACCACAGCCTGTTCTCACTACTGTGCTCGGCTATATGCTACATTCAATTTTTAATTCAGTTTTATTTGTATATCGCTTTTTACAATAGACATTGTCTCAAAGCAGCTTTACAGAAATATCAACACGGTGTACAGATATTAAAGGTGTGAATTTATCCCAACTGAGCAAGTCACTGAGTGGCGACGGTGGCAAGCAAAAACTCCCTAAGATGTTTTAAGAGGAAGAAACCTTGAGAGGAACCCGACTCAGAAGGGAACCCATCCTCATCTGGGTAACAACAGATAGTGTGAAAAAGTTCATTATGGATTTATATGAAGTCTGTATGGCGTTAGGAGCAGCCGTAGTCCCAGCAGTCTGGAATTGGAGAAGATGAGAGCGCCATCCAGAGGCAGGACATCCGAAACGGATCAGACAGGTCCGGAGAGAAGAAAGGATCAGGATCTCTAGTATCTCCATAACATTGTGTGTGGCTCGACAGAAGGAGAGAGGGAGAGAAGAGACTGTTAGGACTGTGATTAGCGTAACAGAAAGTCTAGTCAGGGTAGGCCTGAGTAAACAAATACGTATTAAGCCTGGACTTAAACACTGACTTAAACACTTAAATACTGCCACAGACGGCACGGTACAGGACGAGCTTCTTTCCACAAGCGATTAGGGCTCTGAATGGGACCTCTGATAATGTATTAAATCTCCATTTCACGGACACACACTCACACACCCAGCTGTACCTACGAGAACCTGGACTGTTCTATCATATCATTCATTCCAACACAAATCAGGACACTCATATACATAACGTGTATAGCATACTGTATATCGATGTACTCGTACACTGCAGTGTGTGTTCTGAAACACATATATACTGGTATTTTCTTGCACTGTGGTGAACTTTATGTCTCGTGTGACTGAGCTCTAAAATGTACACAGATCAGGAACCTGCAGTTAAGAATTTCACCGTATGTGACAAATAACGAGCTAAAACTTGAACCTGAACACAAAAACATGACGGTAAATTCAGAAACACATCAATATGAACACAGAAAGGGGCTGACCTTATTGAGCATCACTTTTCTGATTGGACATGACATATCACATGACTAATACAAGGAAATAGTATTGCACTTTTCAGTCTGTTATCTAGTTAGTGAAAAGGGGCGGGGCATAGTGCTGTGGAGACTTACATTTGTGTTTCCTGTCTCAGTTTGGATGGGTTCTGTAGGGCCTCCCTATGATGACGTGTGATGTGTGACATATGACGTGTGACGTATAATGTGTGACGTGTGACATGTGGCGTGTGACGTTTGATGTATAATGTGTGACGTGTGACGTATGATGTGTGACGTATGACATGACACGTATGACGTGACGTATTACGTGTGACATATGACGCTTGACGTGCGATGTATGACATGTGACGTGTGATGTATGACGTGATGTATAATGTGTGATGTGTGACATATGACGTATGACGTTTGATGTATGATGTGTGACGTATAACGTGTGATGTATGATGTGTGACGTGTGACATATGACGTTTGACGTTTGATGTACAGTAGCTAACAAAAGTGAGTACACCCCTCACATTGTAGTAAATATTTGATGATATCTTGTCATGTGACACACTGAAGAAATGACACTGTGCTACAGTGTAAAGTAGTGAGTGTACAGCTTGTGTAACAGTGTAAATTTGCCGTCCCCTCAAAATAACTCATTAATAACCATTAATGTCTAAACCGCTGGCAACAAAAGTGAGTACACCCCTAAGTGAAAATGTCCAAATTGGGCCCAAAGTGTCAATATTTTGTGTGGACACCATTATTCTCCAGCACTGCCTTCACCCTCTTGGGCATGGAGTTCACCAGAGCTTCACAGGTAAATATTTACAACAATGTGAGGGGTCTCCTCACTTTTGTGAGATACTGTATAATGTGTGACGTATAACATGTGACGTATAATGTGTGTCGTGTGACATATGACGTATGACGTGTGACGTTTGATGTATAACGTGTGACGTATAACGTGTGACGTATAACATGTGATGTATAATGTGTGATGTATAATGTGTGACGTATGACATATGACGTGTGATGTTTGATGTATAATGTGTGACGTATAATGTGTGACGTATAACGTGTGATATATAATGTGTGACGTGTGACATATGACTTGTGATGTATGACGTGTGACATTTGATGTATAATTTGTGACGTATAACGTGTGACGTATAACATGTGACGTGTAACGTGTGACATATAATGTGTGACGTATGACGTGTGATGTTTGATGTATAACGTGTGACATAATGTGTGATGTATAAAGTGTGATGTATGATGTGTGACGTGTGACATATGACGTTTGATGTATAACGTGTGACGTGTAACATGTGACGTAAAGTGTGATGTATAATGTGTGACATATGACATGTGACGTATGACGCGTGACGTGTGACGTATAACATGACGTATAACGTGTGACGTATGACGTGTGAACATCAAACACACTGCTCTGTTTGATGTTTATCAGTGCAGAAGGTTATGAAGGTGGAGTTTGTAACTAAGTTTCACTTTATATTTATTCACTGATTTGTATCTGTGTGTTTCATCATGTGCCCCTCTGATCTACTCGCTCATAGTGTTTACACACGCTTCTCCAAACACTGCCACTCTCTCAAATCTGTTCTCAGGGCGTTCTTAGGTCAGTTTTCATGTCAGTTGTTGGTTCCATTGTTGGTTCCATCTCCACCGAAGGCCTTGTGAACTATGACAGAACCCTTCACAGAACCCTAACTAAACCACTTCTGTGACCTGGTGCTCCTGAACCAACAGAGTACGCAGTGTGGAACTCAGAGCTGTGAATGAGGCCAGTGATTTACTCAGTAAACATGTTCAACAGTAACACACACACACACACACACACACACACACGGTGTGTGTGATTCAGAATATTTTGTGATGAGTGTAATGAAATTAGCTCAGATAAACATTCAGTCTGAGGCTGTTTCAGGGGCAAAGCGGTGAAGAAACTAACATCCAAATCTCTGTAAGTACAGGAACCACAGGGCAGGAACCACTCTACAGGAACCACAGTGCAGGAACCACTCTACAGGAACTACAGCACAGGAACCACAGGGCAGAAACTACAGCACAGGAACCGCTCTACGAGAACTACAGTGCAGGAACCACTCTACAGGAACTACAGTGCAGGAACCACTCTACAGGAACTACAGTGCAGGAACTACAGCACAGGTTCTGCCCTACAGGAACTACAGTGCAGGAACCACTGTGCAGGAACCACTGTGCAGGAACCACTGTGCAGGAACCACTGTGCAGGAACTGTTCTACAGGAAGTACATGCAGGAACTGCTCTGCAGGAACCACTGTAGAAAAGGGCTTCCGGATCTGTGTGACAAAACTAAAAATATGTCTTTAAAGCATGTGTCTTATGTTTATTATAAAGAGATCTGGGAAAACCTTTAAAGGTTCTAGATATGAATAACTTTACAACACAGGAGTTCAAACAAGGTCTGTAGTAGAACGTGCTTTACAAATACAGAACCATTCAGTGAACTCTTGAGGAACTCTTTACGTAGACTTTTATGTTAAAGGTTAGAGCTAGCTCCATAAAGGGTTCTTCGGGTGGACTCTAAATGTAGACCCCGAATCCACAGTGTTTCCTAATCAGACAGGGTTCCTTTCAGGTTCCTGGAGAACCCCGTGTCCTGCACATTTTACACATTGTAATGTTTTCCTGCTCGTACACACCCGAGTCAAATAATCAGCTAATTAACATCCTTATCTGAGAGCAGGTAAACACTAAAACGTGCAGAAAGCGGGTTCTCCAGGACCAGGGTTGGGAACTTTGAGGAACCCTTTTTAACAGTGTAGGAAATTTTAACAATATCGCTTAGCAGCGTTTACTAGAACACTCTGGAAATCTGACAGACTGTAAATTTGGTTTGGTTTAGAACCTAAAACTGCAGAACCACAAGAACACCACAGATTTAGGAAGTAAAAGTAAACGTTCTGCTCAGCGTCCACTGTTAGCACTGCTGTAAACAAGACGAAGGAAAGGAGGAGAGGAAAGAGGTGATAAAGAGCACAGAACCCAACAGGGGGTTGGAGTTGTGTGTGTGTGGGGGGGGGGGGGGGTTGCTTTGACAACGGTATCTAACAACAAACCTGTGTTGAAGAACAACAAGTTTTCTGTCCATCTGAAGCAGAACCTCAGGATAAAGGTTCCCTCAGAACGCCTGCAGTTACAGAACCTCCGCTGTGCATGATCTGTAACGAGACGCTTCAGTGACGGGTCTGTGTCTTTATTCACCTGCACTTTGGACTTTAACTCCTGGATCTCAGCAGGTTCCAGAGCCAGGAACTCACCTTTACACCATACACAACCACCACACACACACACACACACACACACACACACACACACACTCTGTACACTTCAGTATATTCACTGCTGCATCAGAGGTTACGTTTACCTTTCAGTCTCACACACACACACACACACACACACACACACACAAACACACACACACACACACACACAAACACACACACACTAACACACACACAAACACAAACACACACAAACACACACACACACAAACACACACACACACACACACAAACACACACACAAACACACACACACACACACACAAACACACAAACACACACACACAAACACACACACACACACACACTAACAAACACACACACACACACACACACAAACACACACACACACACACACACACTAACACACACACAAACACACACACACAAAAACACACACACATAGACAAAGACACACAAACACATACACATACACACACAAGCACACATAAACACACAAACACACACACAAAGACACACACAAAGACACTGTGTACACTTCAGTATATTCACTGCTGCACCAGAGGTACGTTTACCTTTCAGTCTCACACACACACACACACACACACACACACACACACACAAACATACACACACACACACACAAACACACCCACACAAACACACACACATACACACACACTAGCACACACACACACAAACACACACATGTTGAAATGAACTGAAGCCTAAACGATCTTTAAACATGACAATTTGAACAATTGGAATTTTAAAAAAAGAAAAAATGAGAACATGCAGTATACTTTAATACATATCTGTGTGTGTGTGTGTGTGTGTGTGTGTGTGTGTGTGTGTGTGTGTGTGTGTGTTTACTGTGGTGTAATTATGTACTGTAGCATGTTAGAAAGACCAGCTGTGTTCTATTACACACACCCACACACACACACACACACACACACACACACACTCACACACACACACAGAACAAATCTCTGAAAGGCGTCTGTGTTTCCAATTTTATTTTCCCTTCAGGGAACCACAAACCCATACTCTTATATCCAGCACACACACACACACACACACACACACACACACTCCTGTCTAACTCTTCCTGTCTCTGACTACGTTTCCATGGACAGCAGTGATTTAATTATTGACGTTACTCTGAGTAAGACAATATTGTGATTAAGGTGTTTACGTGAGTCGCTTTTTCAATACTCCTGTCATGTTCCACAGCACACGTCATTACGTCCCCACGCCACGCCGTCCGACGTCCCTCCAGAATTTCACGTATCGACGTGCAGTTGGTCTTCGTTATGGGACCGTACACAGTTTTGGGTGTTTTTATTTAAAATTTTACGAACGCTTCCAGTGCGGTTAATTGTTTGTCGTGCTGTACGTGCTAATAGACGACTGCTTGAAGCCGTGGGCTGCGTCCCAAACCGCGTACTTAACTGCTGTATAGTAGCCGAGATACACGTGTTTCTCCTACTACAGGCCTATAGTAGGCAAGTACGCGGTTTGGGACGCAGCCGTGCTCTCTTGCACTGCCGTGTGTGATCGTGTCCTGTCGCACAATGCGGTGAAAACTCTCACACGACGTTAATAGTGTGATTAAGGTGTGCACACGTCTGTAATACACGTCCATAATGCGACTAAAACAGGAATACTCCACACGTCTTAATTCCATTTGTGTTTACTTCGAGTATGACCTTAATCAGATTAAGGTAATAAACAATCGCTGTTTCCATGCTCGTTTCTTAATCAGAGTATCGTCTTAATCGGGTTCATATCGGATTATCGCTGTCCGTGTAAACGCACTGATTGTGTCCATAAACAGTTCCTGATTATGATGAATTTACATGACCTTTATTAACCCTGCCCCTTCATGAGCCCTGCCAGTGATTAGCTACACCCCCTCATTAACCCACCCCCTGGTTAGCCCCACCCCCTCGTTGGCCCTGCGTGAACAGTGTGTGTTTATGTTAATGGTATTTACTCAGAGATATGATCTGAAACTCTGACGTGTCGTCTCTCGCTCTGATGTGAACTGTGTTGTTGATGTTGTTTGTGTTCTGCGGTGTTGAATCAGATATATCCGGGACACAAGGAACCAACTGAAATAAACAACATCCACAAACACTCAGCGTTCTGTACTCGGCCATTACACACTAACGCAAGAATACAGACTCACGTAAACCCGCTCATTAGTGTTATTTCAGGGTGTGGAACTGTGCAGTGTGTGTTTACATGAGTCCTGCAGTCTAACTCCAGTCTGATCTGATCTGATCGCTGTGCACTACACTAACGCCACACTTTCATCAACATGACTAGAACATCACCGCTCCCGAGGCACAGCTTCAGAACCAGATATTTATATTTATTTATTTATGTATTATTCATCAGGGTTCTGACTGTGTGAGTGAAGGTCTTACTCTCCCTTCACACATCTGCACGGCTCACTGTGCTTTCACACTTACAGATAAAACGGTTTTCTCTGTCATATTTAAGAGATTCTCCATGTCTCAATCTGCCCGATTCTATGAAATGTTATATGAAGAACCATACAGAGTTGAAGAACCCTGCCGAAACCTTTTTTTTTTTAATGTATTGATTCTCGAGACAGTGTGTGTTTGTTGTGCTAATCGTTGCTGGGTTCGTGAAAGCCTGAGTCTCTTTTCCACGCAGAGAGATGGTCATGGAAAAAAGGATCCTTAACATTATTTCACAGATCTGGCTTTGAGAAGAGGAACTAGAAAAGTTCTGCATAGAACCTAGTAAGGTGTGTGATATGTGTGGATGCAACAAAAGTTCCTGGGAGCCTGAAAACATCCCTGTTGTGGAAGTGCGTCAGCTTATTAAGAACTGTGATCCTCTCTTTCCTGACATAGATGGTGGTGGAGATGGACAGATCAGGAACCCAGGAATCTTTTCAGGAACTGAGGAACTTTTTCACGTGTGACCTGATTCCTGATCTTGGGAATCTACTTTAGACGCTTAGAGAAAAAAGTTTCCTCAAGGCTATAAATGTTTTATTATTATTATTATTATTATTATTATTATTATTATTATTATTTTTATCTTCACTCTATAAAGTGTGTATGAAATGCACTAAAAGTTCCTGGTTCTTGAATGGTTCACTTTTTTTGTCGAGAGTCAAGAGAAGATAGAGATTGCTCTAGCTTCCAACATAGGTTCTAGGAAGCATTTCTGAAAGGGAACTTGTATAGTTCTACTCAGAACACAGTGGTGTGTGGAAAAGCAACAAAAGTTCCAGGGTTCCTGAAAACACTCCTGTGGTATAAATTCTACTTATTAAGATGCATTAGAAGTTATGGACAGATCAAGAACACAGGAACCCTTTTAGGTGTCTAGGAACTTTTCCAGGAACTTTTGACTCAACCAGATTCTCGATCTTGGTAATCTACACGAAAAAGTTTACCTTAAAGTGTAAAGGTTGTTTTTTTTTGTTTGTTTTTTTTAAATACAGGAACCACTAAACAAGATTTAAATGGAACCTTTTTTTTAATTGAGTTGTACATGGAACTATTAAAGCTTCCTCTGAGGCACAAACTGAGCTGTAAGGGTGTGTGTGTGTGTGTGTGTGTGTGTGTGTGTGTGTGTGTGTGTGTGTGTGTGTGTGTGTGTGTGTGTGTGTGTGTGTGTGTGTGTGTGTGTGTGTGTGTGTGTGAGTGTGTGTGTGTGTGTGTGAGTGTGTGTGGTGCTTTAAACTAACTCTGCTTATTAAACTCAGAACCGTAAGCCTGGTATCTAATTGTTTTGCTGACATTCTCCTGCTGTTCTGTTCTGGTTGTTACATTAATACTCCACACACACACACACACACACACACACACACACACACACACACACACACACACACACACCACAGTAACCACACTAGAATTAAAACCATGCTTTTTGTTTTATATTGTTTTTTTTTAACCATAAACACACAGTGCATGTTTGTACAGAGCTTTAGGGGCGGAGTCTCGGAGTGTGGGTGTGGTCTCTGCGGTACTTGGTACTCTGGACCCTGTTTGCTTTACTTGTGTGAGACGGTGATTTTCTCAGCAGGAAAGCTCTCAGTTCCACAAACACTCAGACCTCCTGCCTGCTCTCAGAACCGTGCTCGTGTTCACTGCTCAGGAAACGGGAAGTATTTAACAACACACACACACACACACACACACACACACACACACACACACACACACGTGGAGCAGAGATTTCCAGAGTAATGATTTGAAACACTGCAGTAAAGTGTGTGATGATGTCAGGAACGAATGATGAAGCAGCACTCAGGAATCTTATGTAGGTTTAAACCCGGGAACTTCACACATCTGTTGTGTTCAGGTGTACAGAAATAGGAATAATTCACTGCTGGTGTGTGTGTGTGAGTGTGTGTGTGTGTGAGTGAGAGAGAGAGATGTGCCTCAGCCAGATTCTCATATCCCGGTGGTTTTTATTGTTTTGGCCTCTTTATCTGATGGTTTATATCGTAGCCCCGTGAAGTGTGAAATGCCCTTTTCAATCATCTCACACACACAAAGAGCACTTTCTTCTCTTCACGGTCAGGATAATCAGCCGTACCATCACACATTCACACAGTTTCCGCTCTCGAGGAGCTCCGAGCCAGCCAAAAAGAGCCGCGCTGTCAGATAGACTTACAGAGAAAAGTCTCTTATCTCCACTCTGATGATTTTCACATCCAGCGTCACGCAATATTTTAATCACATTCGGTGGAGGTTATACAGAACATTCAGAAAATATCAGAAAATACTTCCCTTCACACGGTATTTAGAATGAAAGGTCATTTATTACGAACGTATTTCGTGCCGTTGTATTAATTATTATATCTATTTCGTTGTACAGGTTCTGAGTAAAAACAACGTACTCGAAAAAACACACAACGGTTTCACGTCCTGATGAACAACCCGAAGCCCGTTAAACCGTTTCTCTGTTTAAATGAACAAAACGGATCGAAATTCTCCGTCTCTAAACGACGGCGCGCAGTAAATTCTCACACACTACACTACCTCACACTTCTCTCAGCTTACTTCCTGAACGTGTGTCAGAGCTGTTATAACGGAGCGTACGCCGTACATGTCTCCTTCAGACCACACTCTGGAGTCCGTGAATCTGCCTCGAGCACTCCGAGGAAGAAACCTAGAAGATTGGAACAATTAAATTCATATTAAAATGCTCCTCTGTGATTGTGTAATGCTGAAACTGAAATTTGCTGACTAAAGAAAAAGAAATGCATTCCATATTTCCACAAACAGAGCGGTTTTACCCAGAAAACGCTGTGGACTCGTGCATGGAAGCGACTCTGAACGCCTCTGACCGCATGTGCATTGTGTTTTCATTTCACTCGCATGCGAGAGAAACTGCACTGCACTCACTCAATCATCTGCTCCGAGACATTTTCATTCTGTAGTTCTGTAATAGAGACCTTAATGGAGGTATACAGTACAGAGAAATACACACACACACATGAGCACACACACACACACACACACACACACACAGACAGTGAGAGTGCAGTAGTCACTGGCAGACATGAGCTCAAACAGAGCCAAAAATTTCCCAAGAGAATGTGTGAGTGAAAGATAACCAACACACACACACACACACACACACACACACACACACACACACACACACACACACACACACACACACACACACACACACACACACACACACACACACTCGAAACTGAGCTTCCGGATGTACAGCAATCAAACCTTGAGTACAGCCACGGTGGCATGGAGGAGCGAACAGCCAGAAAAAATTCATCTAAAGCATAAATAAACACAGCGGAAGATGCAGAAACTCGTACATAGTAACATTCACTTACATTATAAATAAAATGTTTTGAATGAAATTAGCACCGAAACCACGGCAGTGCTGAGAAATAAACTGACACAGAGAGGAGTAAATGCAGTAAAGAGGTTTACATTATGGAGCTGCTGAGTTCTGGACTGTGATTGGTCAGGAGGCGGTGATTAATTCTCTAGAACAGCGGCTCTGACAGTAGCGCAGGTTTATATCAATGCGCTCGTTCTGATACATTTTCTGTAAGGAGGAATGTGTTTATGTAGCGTGTAGGGAAGGAGTCTCCAGTGTCAGCGCTGTGTGACAGTCAGAGGTGAAGTTTCCCACATCTTCATCACAGCGGAGTTTAAACTTCCTTACTGTTTCTCATTAACACACACACTGTGATTATTTTCTTATTAACTTGAAGAGAGAGAATAGAGAGAGAATAAAGAGAAAGAATAGAGAGAGAGAATAAAGAGAGAGAAGAGAGAGAATAGAGAGAGAGAATAGAGAGGGAGAATAGAGAGAGAGAATAGAGAGAGAATAGAGAGGGAGAATAGAGAGAGAGAGAATAGAGAGGGAGAATAAAGAGAGAGAATAGAGAGAGAGAATAGAGAGAGAATAGAGAGAGAGAATAGAGAGAGAGAATAGAGAGAGAGAATAGAGAGGGAGAATAGAGAGGGAGAATAGAGAGAGAGAATAGAGAGGGAGAATAGAGATGGAGAATAGAGAGAGAGAGAATAGAGAGGGAGAATAGAGAGAGAGAGAATAGAGAGGGAGAATAGAGAGGGAGAATAGAGAGAGAGAATAGAGAGGGAGAATAGAGAGAGAGAATAGAGAGAGAGAATAGAGAGGGAGAATAGAGAGAGAGAGAATAGAGAGGGAGAATAGAGAGAGAGAGAATAGAGAGGGAGAATAGAGAGAGAGAGAATAGAGAGAGAATAGAGAGAGAGAGAATAGAGAGGGAGAATAGAGAGGGAGAATAGAGAGAGAGAATAGAGAGAGAGAATAGAGAGGGAGAATAGAGAGAGAGAATAGAGAGGGAGAATAGAGAGAGAGAGAATAGAGAGGGAGAATAGAGAGAGAGAGAATAGAGAGAGAATAGAGAGAGAGAGAATAGAGAGGGAGAATAGAGAGGGAGAATAGAGAGGGAGAATAGAGAGAGAGAATAGAGAGAGAGAATAGAGAGGGAGAATAGAGAGAGAGAATAGAGAGGGAGAATAGAGAGAGAGAATAGAGAGAGAGAATAGAGAGAGAGAATAGAGAGGGAGAATAGAGAGGGAGAATAGAGAGAGAGAGAATAGAGAGGGAGAATAGAGAGAGAGAGAATAGAGAGGGAGAATAGAGAGAGAGAATAGAGACAGAGAATAGAGAGGGAGAATAGAGAGAGAGAATAGAGAGGGAGAATAGAGAGAGAGAATAGAGAGGGAGAATAGAGAGAGAGAATAGAGAGGGAGAATAGAGAGGGAGAATAGAGAGAGAGAGAATAGAGAGGGAGAATAGAGAGGGAGAATAGAGAGAGAGAATAGAGAGAGAGAATAGAGAGGGAGAATAGAGAGAGGGAGAATAGAGAGAGAGAATAGAGAGAGAGAGAATAGAGAGGGAGAATAGAGAGAGAGAATAGAGAGAGAGAATAGAGAGGGAGAATAGAGAGAGAGAGAATAGAGAGGGAGAATAGAGAGAGAGAGAATAGAGAGGGAGAATAGAGAGGGAGAATAGAGAGGGAGAATAGAGAGAGAGAGAATAGAGAGAGAGAATAGAGAGGGAGAATAGAGAGAGAGAATAGAGAGGGAGAATAGAGAGAGTCTGGTGAGGGAACGAGTGTTTATAGCTGTTATAACGTGTCTTTGGCTCCTTTAGGGCGTGATTCTGAAGTGGAATAAAAATAATAATCAGAAGTTGTTTTACAATTTCAGTCCTTCCTCATTCATGAAGCCTTCAGTCCTGATACAGTGTTCATGAAGCCTTCAGTCCTCATACAGTGCTTATGAAGCCTTCAGTCCTCATACAGTGTTTATGAAGCCTTCAGTCCTCATACAGTGCTTATGAAGCCTTCAGTCCTCATACAGTGTTTATGAAGCCTTCAGTCCTCATACAGTGTTTATGAAGCCTTCAGTCCTCATACAGTGTTCATGAAGCCTTCAGTCCTCATACAGTGTTTATGAAGCCTTCAGTCCTCATACAGTGTTTATGAAGCCTTCAGTCCTCATACAGTGTTTATGAAGCCTTCAGTCCTCATACAGTGTTTATGAAGCCTTCAGTCCTGATACAGTGTTCATGAAGCCTTCAGTCCTCATACAGTGTTCATGAAGCCTTCAGTCCTCATACAGTGTTTATGAAGCCTTCAGTCCTCATACAGTGTTTATGAAGCCTTCAGTCCTCATACAGTGTTTATGAAGCCTTCAGTCCTCATACAGTGCTTATGAAGCCTTCAGTCCTCATACAGTGTTTATGAAGCCTTCAGTCCTCATACAGTGCTTATGAAGCCTTCAGTCCTCATACAGTGTTTATGAAGCCTTCAGTCCTCATACAGTGCTTATGAAGCCTTCAGTCCTCATACAGTGTTTATGAAGCCTTCAGTCCTCATACAGTGCTTATGAAGCCTTCAGTCCTCATACAGTGCTTATGAAGCCTCTGTGGCTGATTCAGAAGTAAAACGAGTGAAGCCGTTATGTAGTGCTAATGAAGACCATCTGCTGCTTCTCATCATCTCTGAACTACCTTTCAAACAAAAATCTGAAGAAGACTGATTATAATTTATTCTAAAGGAAAGAGGTATTTAATCTTGATTTAATTTCCTCTTGGTGCGTGCCAGGCCGAGCTCTGTGACTGTTTCCTCCAGCTCGGTTTGGAGACGTACAGATACGCAGTGGCATAATCAGGAATTCATTTCAGGGTTTATGAGGAAATATGTTCATTTTTGGCTGGATGTCAGACAGCAGAAGGGAATGACACATATTTGTTATTTAATTATTTTTTAAAATAATAATTAAAATAAGACACTAGTTATACAGGGAAATTACAGTTTACGTTATAAAGCCAAAACTATTCTTCTTTTTTTCCTCCTGCAGTAAACCTCCATAACTTCATCAGCCGTTACCTCCATATCCCTGAGAGTGGAGCTAACTGGTTTTTAAAATGGGGAAAATGCTAAACGATTAAATATGAAACAGCTCTCACAATGTTTCGGTTATCAGCTGCTGTAGTTTCCCTTGGCCGACCCGTTCGGTGTCTGTTCCTCAGTGCACCAGTGGTTTCTTACTTTTTCAGGACATTCCAGGTTGTTGTATCGCAGGGGTCGGGAACCTTTTTGGCTGAGAGAGCCATGAACGCCACATATTTTAAAATGTAATTCCATGAGCCATACAATATGTTTAAAACTAAATACAAGTAAATGTGTGCATTTCATGTAAGACCAACACTTTTAAAGTACAATAAGTCTCTGAATTCTTTTTAATAACGTTGTTGTGCTGTTGCTAACCAATGATGAATAAAGTACTTCTTGGCATTAATGCGACTTCTGGTGCTGCAGGGTTTTGCTGATGGCTTTGTAGTCTGGTTGATACGTGGTGAGGTTAAGCTTCATGCAGGCGTTGAGACTTCCATCCGTTAAACGTGATCGTAGGTTGGTCTTAATGTTCTTTAGATGTGAGAAAGACTGCTCACATGCATACGTAGAGCCAAACATGGTCAGTACAGCAATACTCACACGCTGCAGTGTGTGCTATGTGACGGGAAGCGCGTTCCAAGTTTTGACAATCAGCTGGTCCGCGGGTTGAAGTTTTTTCATTTCTCCCCACTTGTGTTTGCTCGCCAACTCTGCTTGCTGTCGTGCAAGTCTTCCCAAATCTTCATCCAGTGACTTGAACTTATTCACCCACGTGTCTGAGGCCTTCAGGTCAGCAGCTTGTAGCTCAGGATCTCTGACGGAGACACCGGGGCTGTAACTCAGGTCGGCCTGTCCACTGCACACTCGTGTGGATGGGTGATGAACTTAAAAAGACGAGTGCACTCACGAAATTCTCCAAAGCGCGCTTTGAATGACTGCAGGAGATTAGATGTGAAGCCGCTGTGTAGTATGGCGTGTGTCGAAGTGCTGCTTTATATTTGACCGTTTCATCGATGCAATTTTATCATTGCATATTAGACACACTGCAGAAGCTGCTCTCTCCACAAAGGCGAATTCCTCTGTCCATTCCTGCTGAAAAGTACGATACTCATCTTTTTTTCTTTTAGACATCTTCTTCGATGAAAGGGTTTCTGCAATTAGCTAGCGGACTACTTGATTAAAAGGAGGGAAGTTTACTTCCTGACCTCACAACGACCCGTGTGCGTTACGCATTATCCAATAAAAATTTGGTGTTGTCCCGGAGGACAGCTGTGATTGGCTCCAGCCACCCGCAACCACGAACATGAGCGGTAGCAAATGAATGGATTGAAATACATGAACAAATAAAAAAAATGAAAAAATACATGTTTTATATTTTTTTTTATTAAAGATTTGTCTGCGAGCCAGATGCAGCCATTAAAAGAGCCACATCTGGCTCGCGAGCCATAGGTTCCCGACCCCTGTTGTATTGGGTATACCCAGTGTTTCTGCACTGCCTCTGATAGATTTTCCCTCTTCCACATTGGCTTGCTTTTCTCCCACAAACAGCTCTCTGATCTTCATGTTGGTTTATCCTTTTTAACAACAAATGCAGCCTTCACTGGAGAAACCCAGGGCTTAAACCAAGAGTAGACATTCAGAGCTATTAATTCTTTAAACAATCAATCTAACAGGACACACCTGGGTAGCAAGAAACATCTGTCAGTTCAAATATTTTTGATGGCTTGAAAAATGGATGACTTCAAACAAACAGTGCCGAAAACAGTACTGTTAACTCCCTGAGACAATATGAGGAAGAAACCTCGTGAGGAACCGGACTCAGAAGGGAACCCGTCCTCATCTGGGTGACACCGGATAGTGCACCATGTGGGACATCCTCAGCAGCAGCATGTGACCTCCAACTGATGAGAACTCCAACCAGAAGTAGAACATCAGGATGGATCAGGCAGGTCCGGAGAGCAGAAGGGGTCACGATCACTGGCATCTCAGGAGTATCATGTGTAGCTCTACAGAGAGAGAGAGAGAGAGAGAGAGAGAGAGAGAGAGAGAAATTATTAGGTATGGTTATTGTCCCGTAATGGTTAAGGACAATGTAGTTTGCGTGAGTGAAAGCAGGGACTCCGGCAAAACTAGCTATGACCTCATAACTAAAAGGGAGAGCCAGAAGGGAACACAGACATGAGGACTCCCTGGGACATAAGACGACCAGACACTCCACCATCAACACACCTGGGTGAAGGTGTTAAAGTGGAAGAGCGACAGCATCCAAACATCCCAGTTCACCACAACACTCTATACCTGTGATCCTCTAGATCTGCTTCTTTACCTAAGAACAAAACTATTCACAAAAAGCTTGAGTAAACAAATACGTTTTCAGTCTGGACTTAAACACTGAGACTGTGCCTGAGTCCCGAACACTAATAGGAAGACTGTTCCATAACTGTGAGGCTCTATAAGAGAAAACTCTTCCCCCTGCTGTAGCCTTCACTATTCCAGGTACCAACAAATAGCCTGCACCTTTTGATGGAAGTAGGCGTGGCGGATCATAAAAGACCAAAAGTTCTCTCAGGTACTGTGGTGTGAGACCGTTTAGTGCTTTATAGGTCAATAATAGTATTTTATAATCAATGTGAGATTTCACTGGGAGCCAATGCAGTGTGGATAAGATCGGGGTGATGTGTCGTATCTTCTGGTTCTAGTGAGGACTCTAGCAGCTGCATTCTGGACTAACTGGAGTTTGTTTATGCTCCTACTGGAACATCCAGACAGTAAGATATTACAGTAATCTAGTCTAGAGGTGACGAAAGCATGAACTAGTATTTCTGAATCATGTAGTGACAATATGTTTCTTATCTTAGAAATATTTCTGAGATGGAAGAAGACTATCCTAGTAATATTATCTACATGAGCATCAGATGATAGACTGGAGTCAATAATCACTCCAAGATCTTTACACATTCCTCAACTTTATTAAGCTGCTGTCTGTCGTCTGGCTTCACTGAAACATACAGCTGTGTATCATCAGCATAACAGTGGAAGATAATTCCATGTTTACAAATAATTTGACCCAGAGGTAGCGTATATAAACATATATTTCAGGAGGTTCAAATTCAAGATCCACAAAATCATTCAGTTCACACAGTGAGCTGTAATCAGAGCCAATGTTCAGTGAAGGTGTTAATGTGATGTTCAGCTCAACATCATACAGCTGTTTGTGTGAACACATTTCCCGCTGCTTGACCATCACCCTTCAGCAGCCATGTTTAATGGAAAAACCTTCCTCAGTGCCACAGATTGTACTCGCTCCACAACAAGGACGAACTTCTTCTCACAGCTCAATAGATCTTTTCACCTTGTTGTTTTTTGTTGGTGGAGTTGGAACATCATGACGCAGGACCTGGGAGCTCTGCGTCTTCGATGACATCACTATCAACTCCAGCAGCGTGAGGAATTAAACCCGGCCTCGAGCAGGAGCTCACACATATACACACACACATAGACACACGCACACACACACCTCCTTGTTGAATAGCTGGCACTGGAACATCAGCAGGAACCACACGATGATAGAGAGGGAGAGTGAAGGGGAGGGGCTGTAAACACTACCACATGAGTGAAGTGGAACCATGATGGAGGCCAGATGCCATGAGAGCAGAGAGCCAGAGATCAGTACGTTTGGACTGGAACTAAACGTTACGATAATTAAACTAAGCATGAAGTATTAACCCACAGTTTGGGAAAAACAGGATTCTTAAGGGTTCTTCACTTCCTAGAGGGGTTTTATTTGGAACCCTGTTTGAAAGAGAACACCGTGTTGTAGGGTCGCACCTAAAACCGTAAAGTCATCCAGAGCCCACATTCAAGACACTATTAGAACAAATGGGTTCCTCAAAGGTTCTTTGGACATTTCAGCTTTCTAACCAGGGGAACCATCTGTTATAGGGCACTATATACACTAGAAGGCCAAAAGTATGTGCCCCCCGGCCATCACATTCATATGAGCTTCTTCCGCAAACTGTTGCCACAAAGTTGGAAGCACACAGTTGGTAGAACATCTCTGTATGCTGTAGCTTTACAGTTTTCCTTCACTGGAACTTAGACACCCAAACCTGTTCCAGCATGATGATGCCCCTGTGCACAAAGCGAGCTACATGAAGATTTGGAACGATGGAAGACTCTGTGCAGCACACTCGAGTTCTTCCACTTTTTTTACCTTCTAAGAAGGTAGAAGAACTCGAGTGTCCTGTACAGAGCCCTGACCTCAACCCCACTGAACACCTTTGGGATGAACTGGAACTGGAGTCTCCTCACATCGACATCAGCGCCTGACCTCAACCTCAGTAACGCTCTTGTAGCTGAACGAACACACATCCCCACGGCCACGCCCCACAACCCCCATGGCCACGCCCCAAAATCTAGTGGAAAGCCTTCCCAGAAGAGAGGAGCTCATTATATCAGCTTATATAATGAACAGATCCAGAATCCAGATCCTGTGATGGACATCATCATCTCGTATGTTCTGCTCAGCGTTACTCTTCATGAGCTGAAAATGCCTTTACGTGATTTCTCTCCACTTTTGCAGAGCTGGAGCTGGAATGTGTTCTAGCACGGACGGCTTTAATGTAATAATCACAACCACAGGGCACGCAGGCTCACGAAGGGCTTCTGTACAACATAAAAGTCTACTATTGAATAATGGGTCAATAACATGAATTATAGAAAAGTTCTGGAGAACAAATGACTCGGTATGTTTTGATTAAATTGGAGTTAAAACATTCATGAGGAAGCGTGGAGGAAAAATAATGCTGATATGCCATGAGGATTTTAGATCACCGGACACACACACACTATTTCATTATCTATAACACTAACATTATAAACGTGATGACAGAATCATGCTGCTGTAGAGTATTTCCTCCACCCTCAACCTCCCAGAGCTCCAGCACAGTTCCAGGAGCAAGTTTCAACATGACGGTGGAATTTCAGAGCTTAAGTTCACTTTGGGAAAGTCACCGCACCGTTTATATTATTGTCTTTTATAATCCGCTCACACGATGTGTAACTTTTGATTCGTCTGCATCGGTTCGTCTCGGTGCTTCTGCTGCAAGTCCTGGCTCGTGTGTGTGTGTGTGTGTGTGTGTGTGTGTTTACACTGTAATGAAGAACAGATTGGAACTGATCTTCTGTCCTACAATATCAACGTGGCCTGAGCAAAATAATTAATTTTTATTATAAATATAAATATAACAGTAACAATAATAATAATAACGATAACAATCCAGACAGAAAAACTGCACAATAATGTGTACATAAATATTTAAAAATTCTGGAAAATGTCCAGATGTAAAATGAGATAATCCAGTTTGGATTCTGAGTTAATATTTATTATTTTTTTTAATTAACTAATCTGATCCTTATTTGATTTTTCTTTAACGTTATTCTATCTGGTTTTAACTTTACCTTTCTGTGAAAAGTCCAAAACCACAGTTAGGCTCTCATACACGTTTCCATATGGACGCACAGCGGTTCAGCTCATTCCATGTGGAGCTGAAGAAAAATACACACCGAACCCACACGATAAAAGAGTTCGAGTGCTCAGGGCAGGAAATGTCTCTTTTTTTATATATATATAAACACATTTGATATCGATACTACACTAAGCCATCATTAAAATAATTTATCTCTTACATAAATCTTATTTTCAAGCTATCAGATATCAGGGATTTTTTTTTAAAGTCCTGCTACTGTTTGATTTTGAGTGACGTCATGGCTAACATTAACTAACTGTCTAGTGTCATCTGTCCACTAGGTGGCGGTGTACTCAGTAGTCACTCAGGAGTCAAAACGATTGCCGTGCTGCACGTATCAATGCAGTAGGTGGCAGCGTACATCTAAAACAACGTCCATCAGTCCACTGAAACACCTGGAGAAGAAGACTAGTTACGCTACATACGATGTAGTTGATTATAAATATCAGTAATCAGAGGTAATGTAAACCAGGTCAGTGTTTAAAGCCTTTAACGCTGCATCAGTTCTCTCTCTCTTTCTCTGTCGTACAGTTTAATCAGAAAATCTACTTTTCCCTGCAGTAAAACCAGAACGGTCTCCGTTACGGGTTCATAAAAAAGTACCGTTTCATTCAGTCCAATCTAAATGTGTTCTGGATCTGTAACAGAATCAAGAAGCTTTAAAACCACTGGACAGTGGAGGGAAATGTTTAATGGAAGCCAGTTAGCATAGAGAAGCGGAAATGACTGGAAGGTTTATTTCAATGACTGCGTCCAAATATCTCTACTACTACACAGTAGGTGAACAGAGTTACGCCAAAGGAGTAGTACGTCCGAATCCTCAGTATTCATTAAACAGTAGGAGAGAAATACCCAGATGTCCTGCTGCTTCCACGGAGGTTCTGTAGAATGGAACTGCTGTGTTTTTGTTCGAATAACACAAATAAGAGTCGGGATAACGGTGGGTTCTTCTTTGGTTTACTGTGCAACAGCAATTACCAAACTCTGTGAACACCAGTCATTTTGGACATTGAAATGGCCAACCAAATACTAACCCAGAGTTCATCTCTAGAGTGTCCAAACAGCGCTTATTCCTGAGTTTACATACAACTCAATACACTACAGGAACCACTGGAGACCCATAAGGCAATGGGACTGGCACGGAAGAGCTGTCAAATGTCAAATAAAAAATGGCGGAAGGCAGCGTGGCGGCTCTGTAAGTGCTATAGTTAGGAAACGTTCCTTGTGGTTAAACCGTATTTTCCCGACGTCTCCGCTGTGCTGTACTTCCGAACGGACGAAAAGACGCAAGCCATAAGTGTCATAAAAATCATTTTTCCGTCAGGGCGGTGCAGGTGGTCTGATCTGACACGCTCTTGAAGTTTTTGCGGTTATAATGTTGTCATACGTCACATGACAATGTCAACATGGTGGATGTAGTATGTCCGGATTGTATTCATACTACACACGTATACGGATCAGTACGTGCTGCACCAGCGGGCGAGTAGCAGGTACTGAATCAAATGCAGTACATGTTGACACAGTACGCGAATTCGCACGCAGCCAATGTTTTCATAATTAAAATAAAAATACTGCACACAAAAACTGAGCAAACTGTTTTAATATACTTTACTGTATTACTGACTGTTTTTATATGTTCCCTGGCGGACTAGTGGCTCTCATTCTCGTTCAGGGAACCGACCCCAGCCACTGGAGGGATGCGTGAGCCAGTGGGCTCTCAGTACCGGGCCCAAGCCCAGAGAACAGGGAGGGTTGCATCAGGAAGGGCGTCCAGCATAATACTTGTGCTAGAAATAAAATATACAGAATATTTATTTAAATAAAACTTCTCCCTGAGGTGAACTGGTTATAAAACTTCTATAGGGAAAAGGGATTTTTGATTAAAAGGTCAGACAATAGAATAGGTATAGAGAATAGAGGTGTGGTGAATAGAGGTGGAGAATAGAGGTGGAGAATAGAGGTGTGGTGAATAGAGGTGTGGAGAATAGAGGTGTGGTGAATAGAGGTGTGGAGAATAGAGGTGTGGTGAATAGAGGTGTGGAGAATAGAGGTGTGGAGAATAGAGGTGTGGAGAATAGAGGTGGAGAATAGAGGTGTGGAGAATAGAGGTGTGGTGAATAGAGGTGTGGAGAATAGAGGTGTGGTGAATAGAGGTGGAGAATAGAGGTGGAGAATAGAGGTGTGGAGAATAGAGGTGGACAATAGAGGTGTGGAGAATAGAGGTGGAGAATAGAGGTGTGGAGAATAGAGGTGTGGAGAATAGAGGTGTGGAGAATAGAGGTGTGGTGAATAGAGGTGGTGAATAGAGGTGTGGAGAATAGAGGTGTGGAGAATAGAGGAGGTGAATAGAGGTGGAGAATAGAGGTGGTGAATAGAGGTGTGGTGAATAGAGGAGGTGAATAGAGGTGGAGAATAGAGGTGGTGAATAGAGGTGTGGTGAATAGAGGTGTGGTGAATAGAGGTGTGGTGAATAGAGGTGGTGAATAGAGGTGTGGAGAATAGAGGTGTGGAGAATAGAGGAGGTGAATAGAGGTGGAGAATAGAGGTGGTGAATAGAGGTGTGGTGAATAGAGGTGTGGAGAATAGAGGTGTGGTGAATAGAGGTGTGGAGAATAGAGGTGTGGTGAATAGAGGTGGTGAATAGAGGTGTGGAGAATAGAGGTGTGGAGAATAGAGGAGGTGAATAGAGGTGGAGAATAGAGGTGGAGAATAGAGGTGGTGAATAGAGGTGTGGTGAATAGAGGTGTGGTGAATAGAGGTGTGGAGAATAGAGGTGTGGTGAATAGAGGTGTGGTGAATAGAGGTGTGGTGAATAGAGGTGGTGAATAGAGGTGTGGAGAATAGAGGTGTGGCCGTGTCTGAGGAAGGGGCTTTAGAGTGATTATTATGGGATGTAGTTTAGCAGACGTTGGAGATCAGTGAGTGCAGGAGGACTCTGATGAATAGTGAGTATTATGGACAAAGCCACGCTGTCGTTATTTCATCATCTTCACCTCTCTTCCTCTTTCCTGCGGTTTTTTCCCTCAGATTTGCTTCGCTGCAGTATTTATTCTTCTCTCGGACTCGGCGTGAGTGAGTAAAAGAGAGAGAGCTGGCTGTGGAGCTGTAAACTGAGCCGCTCATCAATCACCCAGCAATCTTATATAATACAGACGGAGGCCCACATGAGCAGCAGCTGCTTCTGAGCGCGCTCAGTGTGGAAAACTGAACAGTCCTTCATTTAACACTGCGCTACAACCCCAAAACCAACACGGGACTGAGACATCGCTGTATTCCTGACCACATCTCTTACATTACACACACACATATATATATATATATATATATATATATATATATATATATATATATATATATATATATATATATACACACACACACACACACACACACAGACAGAGGGATGCATGCTTTGTGAATCAGGTCTGTACTGAATCATCCAGAATCATTTAACAATTGCTCATGTGACAGATTTTCATTCACACTTTGCCACATGGGACGTGCTCAGGCAGAGATCCTGGTTTAAAGATAAACTCCTCACTGCCAGCACACCACAGAGCAAAACAACACACACACAGCACTGACGAGTCAATCACTGAATCAGGAGTCGTTCAGTGAATCGGGTGATTCAGTTCTACTCACTAAAACGCCAACATTAAAAAAGTACTTTTTCCTGTTTACCATCATGACACACGTTATTCCAATAATGAACTCTTTTTACCAGGAGCCTGTTTTGGGCGTGCCCGTGTGCGGCGTTGTTATTTGTGATGTCACTCCACTGTAGTGTGTAATGTGCAGCACCTTCTGCTGGCTGTGAAGTAAATCACAGTGAAGATAATGACAAAACGTCTGCTCTGCCTTCTAACAAACCCCTGCTGAGACCCAGTGTGAGACCTGAGAGTTTCCTTTTAAGGAGAAATGGGGTGTGACTAAGCAGCACTGTTCCTATTGTGGGCGGGGCTGATTTCTGGACCAGAAAAACAGGTGTATGGAATGAAAGAACTAGTGAGAATATTTGGAATTATAGGGACATGTTTTATATATATTTATCTCAATGCACATCTCACATCCCAGGGTTCTTCAAGGTATTCACTGGATCATTAAGAGTTCTTAACTTCCTAAATGGGTTCTACATAGAGAGTTCTTTATAATAGAACTGTTCTAGAGGACCTTTAAGGGACACAAAAGAACCCATAAAGGTTCTCAGTTGTCAAAGAACACATTTTACAGTTTTATTTCTTTAAGTGCATCTGTACTTTGGTACACACACTATATTCACCGTTTAAGAGGCCACATGTGGTTTATTATATTTCCTGTTTGTGTTTACTTCCTTTTTCTTTATTTTCACAAACTTTCACTAAAATATAGTTTGTGTGTTTTCCTGAAAGAGGAAGCAGATGCTCTGTGTGTTTAAATGGTCTGCACTTATATAGGGCTTCTTAACCTTAACGATTCTACAAAGCACTTTATGTCTCTCTCTCTCTCTCTCTCTGTCTGTCTGTCTGTCTCTCTCTCTCTCTCTCTCTCTCTCTCTCGGACACGTCAGCATGTGGGCAGGGGATCGAACCCCCGACCCTGTGGTTAGGGTTCTACACCTATGCCACCGCGTGTAAGAGCTTTAGTTGTTCCAGGAGAAGTCGAACAGTTTGTGTTTAATAATGCGACACGTTCATTTGCATTAAACAGACACATTAAGTGTTGTACTGCCAGCTAGTGGAGGAGACAAACTATTACAAGCCAAGCTCTGAGTTTGATGGAAAACAAAGCTGTAATTTACTTACAGGAGTCACTCCTGTTGAATAGGAAATTACACCAGGTACATTTAAAAAAAAAAAAAAGAAAAGAAAAAAAAAGATTTTTTTTAACTCTAATGTAATATCACATGCATTTTATCCTACTTTTCCTGTCTCTAAGGACTACTTTGAGATATTAGTAAATCTCTGGTGTTTTTGAGGGGGTGTAAACTGTTGCAGATATTAATAAAGAGCTGCTTATGAGTTTGTGTAATATTTATTCTGTAACTAATGCAGGGACTCAACCCATGCTGCGTTCAAACCCAGACCTCAGTATACAGAAGACCTGAGCAAGCCGAGTGAACTGAGCTACAACACAAGACCTGAGAGAAGGAACCCAAGTGCAGGGCAGTGAGGAGGATGAAGATAACTAATAAATAAATAAATAAATAAATAAATAAATAAATAAAATACAAATTTGGGCCAAAGCACACAACACTGGTTAAGGAGAAAATTAACCAAGTGAAAAGACACCTTCCTAAAACACACAATTTAAAGCTCAGCCAGAGTCAGATTCACTCACAGCCTCTGGATTAGAAAGCAAGTGTGTTATCAGACTCCATGAGGAGGAGGAGGAGGAGGGGAAGGAGGACTGAAGTCACTCTGCCTGTAACAAACCATAACAAAGAAGCCCAGGTGAACCAGTGAGAACTACAGACGTTAAAACTCTCAGGAGAGAAAGCTATGAATGCCTGATACAGAAAGTTAACCAGAAAACAAGAGTGTTTGGGGGGGGGGTTATTCCCGTCCCCCTCAAGAGAAAGAATTTAAAGATATGAGAGGATGACTAGGTTGACAAGACAAGGCCAACGTAGTGCAGAGGAAAAGGCTGGAGTACACCTACACCAACTGAGTCTCATCCTCACAGCGTGAAGTCCAAACTGAGTGTTTAAGGAGCCTGTAAGCAGCCCTTTAATAAGCCAGTTACAGGTGGTCAGCACTAATTACCAAGAAGCAGCTCTCTGTCTCCCTCTGGTGGGGGGCCGGTGCTATGGCAGCCTGCCCCCTACTGTAAGCTGCTTTCAATCAGAAAACAGGATTAAACAAATACAGAGAGTTCTGTTTTCAGAGGTTAATGTCTCTATATATTAAACCCATCATGGGCATGGAGGCTTAGTGGGTAGAATGTTTTCCTCGCATCTCCAGGGTTGGGGGTTGGAATCCCTCCTCTGCCCTGTTTGGATGAAGTTTGCATGTTCTCCCCATGCTTTGGGGGTTTCCTCTGGGTACTCTGGTTTTCTCCCCCAAGCATTTCTATCCTGTGTGTGTGAGTTTGTGTGATTGTGCCCTGTAGTAGGTTCGCACCCCGTCCAGGGTGTCACCCGCCTTGTACCCCGAGTTCCCTGGGATAGGCTCCAGGCTCCCTGTGACCCTGTGTAGGTCAAACACTACAGAAAATGGATGGATTAAACACAGAACCTAGAGGGAGCAAAAACCTTCTCAACCATAAATAGAGAGATGGATTCTGTCATCGCTGCCGATCAGATCAGAGTCAGTGGAGGGTTTAAATCTGCCAACAGGAGGAAATTTAAGACCCTCGACCCCCTCGTACTGCTCCTCTCTCTCTCTCTCTCTCTCTCTCTCTCTCTCTCTCTGTCTCTCTCTCTCTCTCACACACACACACACACACACACACACACACACACACACACACACACACACACACAGTTATTCTGGTTCTCAGGAGGATTTCTCTCTCTCACACACACACACACTTTTCTTTCCCCAGTGCTGAGTGTGAGACAGGCGGAGAAGGTAAGCAGCAGCAGCAGTGTCGTGTTTGCATGAACTGAACTGCAGATAATATGATAATATAATAAAATCTAATAGACATCAACAGCACGGATCTATATATTTAAATGATATAGTTTTTATTTAGATCTGCCCGTGTGTAACGCCCTAATTAATAAATAAACTCTTTACTCTTTTGTTTATTGACGTCTCACAGATGTAAGACTTATTTAAATTTGAGAGCTGTATTTTAGAGCAAATTTGAGAGCATTTTTGCCTACACGACCTGAGCACATGGTCAACAACTGACCATCAAGCACACAGCACACATGGAGTTGACTTCTTCTGCCCCCTGCTGGAGAGGAGGAAGTATTACAGCACTGAGAGGAGATTACACTCAACACAGGTTTTATGTTCCGTTTAAAGTGGAGAAAGACTCTAGTTCTTTGAGTACAAGTCGAATTTAACCAAAAGAATAGTATTTATTCAGGGACTAGCAATAGCAAATAAACTACACGGTTTCACTCTTTAGTCTCATGTTATTACAGATATTCTCTTCATTCGACAATAGACATGAGAATGATTTGATTCAGTGAAACATCTTGAAAAGCTTCGTATGTAGGAAATAACACAGAACAATAATTATTACTTAAATAACATTGATTAATCAATAAGAAATATTTCTTATTATTGAGTACGAATTATTTATTATCTCCATCCAGCGAATAAAACTTAGATTCTTACATGATTTTTTTACTTTAATTTTTTTTTTATGTGTGAAAAACAGCATTCTAATATGATATTAAACATAAACATGAAGTATAAAAGTGGTGTTTTGGCAACACTGGGTATTCACGCGCTCTGTTGGCACTTCCGGTAGTGGACGTGCGTTTAACGGAAGTGACGTATGTCGGGACGCGATTTGATTAGTGGAGTAAATAGAGCGGATGGAGGTGCGGAGAGTTTGATTATTTATCTCCATTTCACTTCTTTTATTCCTTTTATTCCCTGTGTTCACAGTGAACAGGAACAGCATTTTTGTTGCTTATTTGTTCTCCGTGTTTCCCGTCATTATATTGTGCTATAAAGCGGATATGAGGCGTTTATGAAGCCTCCTGAGCAGTAATAACGCGTTATTATAAGACAGTGAATGCTCATGGAGGGTTAGTGTAGACTCCGAGATCTCTCAGAAGTCAATCTGAAGGCTTACTTTATCATCCTAATGATCTGGGGCTTTTTAGAAATGTATTTATACTGAGCGAGGTGTGTTTATTTTTGGTTTTTGCTCTTCAAGTGAAATTTACATCATCATGCATTTATCTGTAATTACTCAGAACTCTTTATTAAGTAATCACAAATTACACCTGCATGTGTAATATATACCTCACTGTTATAACTGATATTTTTACCTATACTACATATGAACATATTGTTATTATTATTATTGTTATTATTATTATTGTTAGTAGTCGTAGTATAATAATTGTCATTATGTGCTGAGAGACTTTATGCAGTGTTTGTATATGAATATTTGTTGCATTGTGACGTCTCTGTGGTTAAACAGCTGGAGAAGCTCCATCATGCCGACTGAAGACGTCCGTCAGAGGAAAGCAAGCCGTAAGAAGAGTAAGCGAGGGAAAGGTAAAGGACAGAGTTCTAATGAGAAGACGAGCGGTGTGAACGGACACGATGAGGTTCTCCCGTCTCCTCCTGTGTCCTCACCCCGGAGACCCGCTGAGGAGAAGATGAAAACAGCGCAGGCTAAAGTGGACGAGGAGACGTCTGTGTCCATCTGCGCTCAGGTGATGTTCCCCTACCTGCTGGCTGGAATGGGCATGGTCATGGCCGGGATGGTGCTGGACAGCGTGCAGGTACGATACTGCTTCTGGAAGCTTCTGTTGATCTTTAACACGCAGGATTGTGTTGAGTGTGAGCAACTTTAGTCTAAAAGTGACGTCAGTGTTTACGTGAGGAAAGTTCCTGGTATTCAGAATCGGGTTACGCAGCGCGGGTTGCTCGGTGGTTAAGACGTTGGACTATTGATCGGAAGGTCAGAAGGTCGTGAGTTCAAATCCCAGCTGTGCCAAGCTGCCACTGCTGGGCCCCTGAGCAAGGCTCTTAAGACAAATGTAAGTCACTCTGGATAAGGCCAAAGGTCTTGGTACTGTAAACAAACAAACAAAAAAGTGTGGTACTGTTAAGTTCAAAATTTTAACATCATCTCAGCTTCTTCCAGAAGAAAATAGATATTTAGCTTTATCAAGATATTCACAATATCTCTGAACAGTTTATAAATTAGCGTAATTTATCATGATTTTAACATAAAAGAGTTGAATCACCATCAATATATCATTATACTTCATTATACACCATTATACGCCATTATACACCACTATACACCACTATACACCATTATACACCATTATACACCACTATACATCATTATACTTCATTATACACCACTATACACCATTATACACCACTATACACCACTATACACCATTATACACCATTATACACCACTATACACCATTATACACCATTATACATCATTATACACCACTATACATCATTATACACCACTATACACCATTATACACCACTATACATCATTATACTTCATTATACACCACTATACACCATTATACACCATTATACACCACTATACATCATTATACTTCATTATACACCACTATACACCATTATACACCACTATACACCACTATACATCATTATACACCACTATACACCACTATACACCATTATACACCACTATACACCACTATACACCACTATACACCATTATACACCACTATACACCACTATACACCATTATACACCATTATACATCATTATACACCACTATACACCACTATACATCATTATACACCACTATACACCACTATACACCACTATACACCATTATACACCACTATACACCACTATACACCATTATACATCATTATACACCACTATACATCATTATACACCACTATACACCATTATACACCACTATACATCATTATACTTCATTATACACCACTATACACCATTATACACCATTATACACCACTATACATCATTATACTTCATTATACACCACTATACACCATTATACACCACTATACACCACTATACACCATTATACACCATTATACACCACTATACACCATTATACATCATTATACACCACTATACATCATTATACACCACTATACACCACTATACATCATTATACACCATTATACACCATTATACATCATTATACACCACTATACACCACTATACACCATTATACACCACTATACATCATTATACACCACTATACACCACTATACACCATTATACACCACTGTACACTACTATACATCATTATACACCACTATACACCACTATACATCATTATACACCACTATACACCACTATACACCACTATACACCATTATACACCACTATACATCATTATACACCACTATACACCACTGTACACCATTATACACCACTGTACACTACTATACATCATTATACACCACTATACACCACTATACATCATTATACACCACTATACACCACTATACACCATTATACACCACTATACACCACTATACACCATTATACACCACTATACATCATTATACACCACTATACGCCATTATACACCACTATACACCACTATACATCATTATACACCACTATACACCACTATACACCACTGTACACTACTATACAGCATTATACACCACTATACACCACTGTACACCACTGTACACTACTATACACTGTCCGGTTTGTCTGCATTGTCTGTCTCTCCCTCTCTCTGTCTCTCTCTCTCTGTCTGGTGGTAATCAGGTCATTAAGTGCTGATAAGAGCAGGAGTGCAGGCAGAGAGAGGGGAGATAAATCTGAGCTGTGTGAAGGACACGGATGAAGAACATCGAGGGGAAAATAAATGAGTAGCGGAGCTTTGATGTAGATGTAGATGTGAGGATCAGGCATGCTGATGTCACATGACAAAGAGCAAAAGAGCAGAGAAAAGATCTTAACATGTGTTTCTGTCAGCTCACAGACCTGGAACATAGGCCAGGCCTTTTAATGACCCTGTGTGTGTGTGTGTGTGTGTGTGTGTGTGTGTGTGTGTGTGTGTGTGTGTGTGTGTGTGTGGCAGGAGCTAGAATGGAGTGTCTGTTGTGTAAGTTGTGAGTCATGACACTGGTGACGATGTCAAGATGTCACACACACACACACACACACACACACGCACTCACCTCTCCATAACGGACGGACGTGGCATCTCACAGCACAGGGATGGAGGAAAAGAGGTGAGCAAGTCTCTGTGTTTCAGAAGCTTCTCTGGTCACAAATGGGTGCCATTACTTACTGTTAGACTGGAGAATAATGAGTAGCAGAGGAGAAGTTGTTGGAAATCTTCAACTTTTACCACCAAGTGACTCTGGAGACCGGAGAGCAACTAAAATGCCGGGATACCTTCTTGATATTATTAATTCTCCATGATGACCTCAGTGGAAGGATGTTCTTCAGGATGCTGAAAACTAAACATAGATCACATTCTGTGGCATCACCTGCCTGACTTCTTCACCTCTTTATCCTATCTCCTGTTCTTCTTAGACTCTACTCCTCAGGTAATTTGTTGCATTACGGAGCTATTTATCTTTTCACGCTGGCAGTCTTTTTTCTAGATTTACCTGACGTAATGGAACTCTTTTCTAATGTTCTCCTGCTGTTCTTTACCCGCATGTAAGTTTTTGTAGCACATGTTTAACATTTAAAACAAAGTAGAAGCACACCGCTCAGCAGCAGTTATTATCATCCTGGGAGAATTCCATCAGTCTCCATCTCCAGTCCCTCGGCATGTTGTAGAGTTCCTGAAGCTCTGCTAGATCCTGAAGCTCTGCTAGATCCTGTCTCCGGTTCCTCAGCCTGTTCTGGGCAGGGTGGTGATGACCTGGCCATGATGGTGGTGACTCAGTTAGAACTGGAGCTCTGTTACCAAGGCAAGAAGCTGCGAGGTTTCACCTGTAAACTGACCCGATCTGCACACGGCTTCCTGCCTGAGAGCTCGTACCTGATCGCCGCTCAGGTGGTGCTGCCGTACCTGGTGTCCGGACTCGGAATGGTGGCAGCCGGAATGCTCATGGACATCGTTCAAGTACGATCAGCGTTTTCTGTGTCTCTTACTCAAGTTTAGATTCTTTGTATTTTCGCTCATCGCTGAGAGAGTAGAGACGCTATAACACTTCATCACCACTTTATTACTAATGTGTGTTTATTACATCGAGTACACAGGCACAGTCACTGTGGAACATGTTCATGTCCAGTCAGGTGTGTGTGTGTGTGTGTGTGTGTGTGTCTGTGTGTGTGTGTGTGTGTACACAGCTGAGATGTGTTCAGTGTTTGTGTGTGTAGCTTGTTTAGCTTTGTCCTGCAGTTCTGAAGGTAACACACACACACACACACACACACTCAGGGTTATAAATATCCGCTCTGGCCGCGTGCTGCACTTCTTATTTCAACATCAGA
>NC_030430.2:26460226-26465226 GCF_001660625.3 Ictalurus punctatus
CATCACCTCCACCTTCACCTCCACCATCTCCATCACCTTCACCTCCACCATCACCTCCACCATCACCTTCACCTCCACCTTCACCTCCACCATCTCCATCACCTTCACCTCCACCATCACCTCCATCACCTCCACCTTCACCTCCACCATCTCCATCACCTTCACCTCCACCATCACCTCCACCATCTCCATCACCTTCACCTCCACCATCACCTCCATCATCACCTCCACCTTCATCACCTCCACCATCTCCATCACCTTCACCTCCACCATCACCTCCACCATCTCCATCACCTTCACCTCCACCATCTCCATCACCTTCACCTCCACCATCACCTCCACCATCTCCATCACCTTCACCTCCACCATCACCTCCATCACCTCCACCATCACCTCCACCATCTCCATCACCTTCACCTCCACCATCACCTCCACCATCTCCATCACCTTCACCTCCACCATCACCTTCACCTCCACCATCACCTCCACCATCTCCATCACCTTCACCATCACCTCCATCATCACCTCCACCTTCATCACCTCCACCATCTCCATCACCTTCACCTCCACCATCACCTCCACCATCTCCATCACCTTCACCTCCACCATCACCTCCACCATCTCCATCTCCATCACCTCCACCATCTCCATCACCTTCACCTCCACCATCTCCATCACCTTCACCTCCACCATCACCTCCACCTTCATCACCTCCACCTTCACCATCACCTCCACCATCACCTCCACCATCTCCATCACCTCCACCATCACCTCCACCATCACCTCCACCTTCATCACCTTCACCTTCACCATCACCTCCACCATCATCATCACCTCCATCATCACCTTCACCTCCACCATCATCACCTCCACCATCACATCCACCTTCACCACTACCATCACCTTCACCATCACCTCCACCATCACATCCACCTTCACCACCACCTCCCACTGGATTATTAAATGGATCAGAACACAAACAGGATTTCTGAGGAACACGGATTAGTTCTGGGAGAGACGTGTATCGTATCAGACAGGAAGTAAAGTTCAGCGCACCTAAACTCGGACCTAAACTCGGACTGGCTGCAGGGAGGTGATTTGTGTCTGTACATCACACACACACCTCACAGGTACATCACACACACACACACACATCCTCCTACTACGTTACTGAACGCAGAGAACTCGGTGGTAAGATGAGTTTTTTTGGGATTCGCTTCCTAAACTTGTCGAACCCAAGCAGGTCAGAGGTCAGAGATTCTCCTGGTTCAGGGGGTAAAAGGTGGTTGTTGTGAATCACAGCTCGGCCTTTAGAGGGCGCTGATGTAAACCCAGGAAAGAGAAGGATCGATACTGATTGGTCATATTTTGTTTTTATGGGAAAAAGATTCACAGCTCTGAGTACAAACTTCAATTTCAGTTCAATGTACAAAGTTTACAATAAATACATAAAAACCATAAATATATATATTTTAAAAACTTGGGCAGGAGATTAAACGCTGTGATAATGTCTCTCTCTCTCTGTGTGTGTCGGCTAATGAAGAATCCCGCTCCAGTTAGTCCACACTGAGAACAAAGGCACGTACTCAGGAGTTCAGCTGGCACTGAATACAGCCAGAGGAATTACTGAGGCGTTTTGGGAGGACGTGCAGGACGCCAGCAGTAATCAGTTCTCCAAGAGTTTCTCTGAGACCCGCTAGCAGCAGATCCACAGAACAGCCACAAAATCTGAAACAGTGGTGTCTAAAATCCACGCACTCACCTCATCTCATCTGAACTTCAGATAGGTTGGTGTTGAGTAGTTAAAGAGCAGGAAGTCCATGCGGTACAGATTGTAGAGCTTCTTCTGATAAAAGGGGCTGATGTTGTTGAAGAACTTTGCCGCCATGCTCTCAGTGGTCCTCGTGCTCTTAGACGAAGCCGGAAACTCCACTTCTCCTTCCGCCCCAGCTAGCTTTAGCACGTAGCGCGAGTCCTGCGCCAGGCTCTCGTATTTGCCCACCACGTCGTAGTGAATGAGGCAGGGGTGGCAGAGAGTGTGCGCTCGCTCCCAGTGCTCGTTAAATGGCTCCTCGCGCTGAGTCCGCGGGTCCACCAGGTAGTACACGAACTCCTCGAAGGAGACGTCGCTGCCCTTCTCCAGCGCCTCAGGCCGAGGGTTAGCGCGGTGACGCCGCACTATCTTGGTGCCATAGCGTTTGTGGAAAGCCGTGTTGTAGCTCCGTGTGAATTTGTTGCGATACGCCGAGACGAGTCTTTCGAAAGGATCTCGCACGAATATGAACTTTAGGTAGGTGCGCAGACGGCGGTTAATCTCGGCTTTGGAGTACTCCGAGAGTGAGCGAAGCCGGCCTGGGGCGTGGGCCTCGTTAGCAGGGATGGCGAGTGGATCACGGTAGCGCCCGTCACCCGTCAGCACCATCATCGTTCGCTTCCAGTTGGTGCAGGCCACTTTGGGTACATAGCAGTAAAGCAGACCATGTCGGTCGTCCACCAGCAGGTGGCGCAGGTCCTCGGGGCTCAGGACACGCCGCTTACGTGTGTGAGAGTGACACGCTTCGTCCAGAAACGAGCGACGAGCCTGTAGCGTCGTCCTAACAGCAGAGTGATCCCACTGAGGAGAGAAACACTACAGTTAGAAATCAGTAATAATGCGGAGCGCCTCCTGCTGCCTGCCAGGTGAATTACAGCTTTCTTAAATACTGATGATCTCACGCTTCCCCACAAACGACCCCACCGTTATCCCGTTAATCTTCACGTGAAGGTCTTTTAGGGTATTTTACAGAAAAGGGGGCGGAGTTAAACTGCTGTGTGAGTAGGTGGGGCTAATCTTTGGCCAGCGAAAAAGGAAACAAAAGACTAAAGAAACGAATAAACCGACAGCATCCACTGCACGGAAGATTTACGAAGCAACATTTTGTGAAGGTTTTCCACTTTATCCTTGATGTTATGATTATTACTCGTCTAGAAACACTTTAAAATTTCACACTGCACCTTTAGAAAGGGTCTTATCTTTTACAACCCATCACAGAAGGACGGACGGTCCACAGGACAGGCGTTTTCCGTTCCTAACCTGAATACAGGACTACAGTTATCCTAGTCCAGGTCCTGTGTCTGGTTTATATCGTACAACTGTGTCTGTAAAAGTGGGCGGGGCTTTATTGCAGGTGGGCAGAGATCAGTGGAACAGTGAAATACAACTCAGGGTTTGTTTTACTGGAGAAAATAAGCAAAGGGTGCCAATATTTTAGTATTTTAGATTTCCCTTTTTTTATGTAGACATTTCTGTCACCAATCAGTGACCTGCGGTGTGTTTAGCTCCGCCCACACGCCCCTGCTCGGGGACGACACTGACACACAGAGAGAAGTGGTGACGAAGGGGAAGAGGGAACCGCTGTAGTTAACTGGGTTCTCCAGCGTTAATCCGAGGAGGAACTAACCCTGACCCTTCACGACACACATGTTGCAACACGGCCTGTTCTCTGTATCCCTCTGGAAAATCCTCCCACGTCATCTGACCTTCTGGAGAATAAAAAGTGGCGTAACACTCCGAACGTTCTGAGAAACTCAGGAGATCATCTGAACGTGTCTGTTGAGAAACGGCTACAAATCACTTCTACTGAATATTTACTCATCGTTTGTGCTAATCCAGAGTGTGTTTAAAGAACACGCTGAGGAACACACTTCTCCTGCAACACGATCTCCACCTGAAGCAGAACTTCATTACACCACCTCTACGTGATCACTGATCCAGCACGAACCAAACTGTCCCCATCAGAAACCGAGCTCGGGGCTGAGCATGTTGTCCTGCACATACACGTCTCATAAACACACATAACTGCGTGTGTGTGTGTGTGTGTGTGTGTGTGTGTTCAGTAAATGTACACGTGGAGGTTTTCACCAAAAAGCCCCCACTGAACTGGAACAGAACCACATGCAGCGGGTTTGTGCGCCAGCTCACGTTTTCTCTGTAGTTTTTCTGGAACTTCACGGAGCTGACGCTGTTCTCTGGAGGGAAACACGGGGGATCTCTCAGGAATGTGGGCGGTTTGTGTGTCTGGGGTTTTATTTTCTTAAGAGCTGTAAGATCGTCCTTCATAACCAGCACCTGAGGACCGACGTCTCGACAGCAAAACGCTTACACGTGGCGTTTCACGTAAAAATCCCGTTAGAATTACCTGATCTCCATCGATCAGAGTCTGCAGGGGGGTTCTCCTCAATTTTCCTGGCACACCGGTTCTTCCCAAAAGGTGCTCTGTTCCTACACACACACACACACACACACACACACACACAAAGAAAAAAAGTTGAGCCATGAGGTAAAGATGGAAAGAAAACCGTGACAGAAACGCTCGATCCTGCTGCGGCTTTTTTCGTACTTTCGTGATGCAACTCGCTTTGCGCTTTTTTTGTTGTTGTTTTTTTGCGGAACACGACTCGAATCGGCGAAATCGCGGTCGCACGAGATAGTTCTGCGCGGTCTTTCACAGTGATGTCTGTTGGTAAACGAGACGTTTTTGCTGTACCCGTGTTCGACGCACGTGAATGGAAGAGGCACGGCTGAACGCGCGGCGTGATGATGTCACACGACTGCGAGCTCCTCCCGTGGAGTTTGTTTGATTTTGCGTTCAGTTCTGCGACGGTAAAAAAGGGCGGAATCCTGGAAGTTCTGTAAAGCTGCTTTGGGACAATGTTAAACGCGCTCTACGAATAAAGCTGAATCCTTAATGCTCGTACACTTTCACCTTTATCTCCAAAAGACTCTTCTGAACGGCGAGTTCCTCTCGACGCTCCCAAAACAAACAACGGTTCTAACGCTCTCGAACAGATCCTGACATCATTACCACGGAAACACGCCGGAGAAAGATCACAGGAACGCCGAGTCAAACTGCTGTTTGCCGAACTGAGCCGAATCATTCTGCTCCGAGAAGCTCTTCACAATCCGGGCCAGAGACGAAAAAACAAGCAAACAAGGAGTCGTGAATCAAAGTGATTCAGCT
>NC_030430.2:26467726-26500226 GCF_001660625.3 Ictalurus punctatus
GTCAGAGAGAGGTGGAGGTAGACGCCCGTATCAAATTCAAGGCCTTGATGCTCACCTACAAGACCTTGTCTGGAACAGCGCCCCCTACCTCAACTCTCTCCTGAAGGCTTACGTTCCCTCTCGCAATCTGCGATCGATGAGCGACCGACGTTTAGTAGTTCCCACTCAGCGTGGCACAAGGTCCCTCTCAAGAACCTTCACACTAACTGTTCCTCAGTGCTGGAATGAACTAATGAACTTCCGACCTCAATCCGGACCGCAGAATCGCTCACCATCTTCAAAAAACAGCTAAAGATCCACCTCTTCCGTCAACACCTAACCAACCCATAAATAAATAATAATAATTTAAAAAAAAGGCACTTTCACCTCGACTCTGCGCACTTCGCTTCTTCTGGAGCTCAATTAAAGATCTTGTACAGTAGCACTACTCGTTCTGTTCTCCGCTTGATACATCGCTTTGCTTGTATTTTCTCATTTGTAAGTCGCTTTGGATAAAAGCCTCTGCTAAATGAATAAATGTAAAAGTAAACGTAAAAGGACAATAATTCAACACTACATTGACTTGATCAGTGTGAATGAAGCTACAGGACACGTTCCTCTACACTTCCACACCTGCTTTATACTCCAGCTGACCGGTCCTCCTCTGCAGGACTTTAACCCGGGTGTAAAGCTTCATTACATAAAGATATATTTTATATAATGTGTACGTTTATATAACTTCTTTTTCCTCTCATGTTCATATTAGCGTAAGTGATGTAATGTTCCGCTCTCAGTTTCCCGGCAGCACTGCACTCATCACGCACTATTCTTTCACTTGCTGTAAATACAGAGTTACAGCACTTTAGTGAATGGAGCAAATTTCATGCTGCAGTGTGTGTGTGTGTGTGTGTGTGTGTGTGTGTGTGTGTGTGTTCAGTGCCTCTGACACGTTCAAAATCGTAGCCATAAACACTGATGAGTTAGCGTTAGCATTAGCATGTTCACCTGATACAGCTAGTGACTGCGTGAGGTTTTATTAACATTCAGGTGTGGGAATGTTACACTCTAACACCTTAAACACCTCAACACCACCTTAAACACCACCTTAAACACCACCTTAAACACCACCTTAAACACCACCTTAAAGTCCACCTTAAACACCACCTTAACTCTTATGACAGTGACAGTGAATATTTGTACATGTTGTGATGTGTAAATCTGGTGCAGCAGAAGAGCTTGGTTTAGTTTTGTAATAGTTTCTATACAGCGCCTGTGTAATTGTGTGTAAATGTCTTCGCGTTCTAGACCATCACACACCATCACACACCATCACACACCGACGTTCACACACTGTGTTGTTGTCTGCGGGTTCAGTGTGAGAGTGTGAGCGAGTCTTAAACCTCATCACTGTGAAGTTCACCTCGGTCAGCAGAACACTTTCACACTTTCACACAAACTTCTAGATTATTCTTTACTGTAGCCTGCGCCTGCATTCTGAACACCACAACATTACAGCAACATTACAGCAACATTACAGCAACATTACAGCAACATTACATTAGTGGGGTGGGCAGAGGTGGGAACAGGTGGGCAGTGGGGTGGGCAGAGGTGGTTTATGAGACAAATAAAGGCTTCTTCTTCTTCTTCTGTGATGTTCATTATGAAAAAGAACCCTGAGTAATCTCTTCCTGAAGCCTCACTGATGTGAGTGACCGGAGGACGTTACAGTCGGTGTGATGTGCTGAATCAGCTTTACGCTCAGTGACTGCGCGTTATACACACACTGTTCTCCATCCGTCATCAGAGCTAACGCTAACTACACAACCACACAGAAACCCAGCTGCTCTATGATCATAGACACGACACAAAGAACACACAGAATCCCACAGCAAATATTAACAATACACACACACACACATACACACACACACACACACACACATATATATATAAAAACACTGTTGCTAGTCTGTTTAACGGGATATTTCTAAGATTTTCTAGAGAGAATATATGTAACTTATACCCCAGTGGAGATGTAGTAAACTCTGAGCATGGAACAGTATTTTAATTGTGATCAGGATTTAACCTCCAGGGTCAGGGGTTCGATTCCCACCGTGGTCCTGTGTGTGTGTGTGGAGTTTGCGTGTTCTCCCCGTGCTGCGGGGGTTTCCTCCGGGTACTCCAGTTTCCTCCCCCAGTCCAAACACACGCATGGTAGTCTGATTGGCGTGTCTAAAGTGTCCGTAGTGTATGAATGGGTGTGTGAGTGTTCACACTATCTGTTGTTACCCAGATGAGGACGGGTTCCTTCTGAGTCGGGTTCCTCTCAAGGTTTCTTCCTCTTAAAACATCTTAGGGAGTTTTTCCTCGCCACCGTCGCCACTCAGTGTCTTGCTCAGTTGGGATAAATTCACACCTTTAATATCTGTACACCGTGTTGATATTTCTGTAAAGCTGCTTTGAGACAATGTCTATTGTAAAAAGCGCTATACAAATATAACTCAATTGAGTGTGTATGTGATCGTGCCCTGTGATGGACTGGCCCCCTGTCCAGGGTGTACCCCGCCTCGTGCCCCATGCTCCCTGGGATAGACTCCAGGTTCCCCGTGACCCTGAGGAGGATAAGCGGTGTAGAAGATGGATGGATGGTGGTGCGTCTGATAAATAAGGAGCTGTTTAGAGTAGAATACATGCTTGAACTCCAACATATAATAAACTGGAATAAAAGATTAGGACGTTATGGTGATATTCAGATGTAAATAGTGTCTCAGGGATGAAACACAGCGAAGGCTTTGTGCAGAAGACGATCCTCGTCTCTTCTCGTCTCGTCCTTACGGTTCTGACAGGTCTGAACAAGCGCAGTTCAACGTGATCACACCTTCTGAGAGGACGAGGACGAGGTCTAACCCCCGGGAGAAAGTCTCCTTTAATAGCTTGGCGAAGATCTGCAGGATTTCCTGTGTTTCACGACCAGCACGACACGGCCCCAATATAACATAACCCTTAACCAGACACTGTGTGTGAAGATAAACCAGCCCGTGTGGAAGATCTGACCTCTTCATACTTCATCACCGTTCCTACATTCCAGGTGATTCCTGTGTGTGATTTACATTACTACTCCAGATGTTCACTCAACAGAATGTCTCTCTCTCTCTCACACACACACACACACACACACACGCACCATGTCTACGTCACTCGTGCATGAGGTTAGAGCTCAGAGTCGAGGTCGAAGTCCGTCTCATTATTGTGCACGGTGTAATCTGAACATCTCCACGCCGTGTCAGTGTTAAACTCCGGATTAAAGTTTCCGGAGTTCTCTCGGATCTCCCCGTGGGTTTTCTCTAAACATTCCCAAGTCACTGTGTTCACTTTCCCGCACTTCTGCTGTCAGCTTTACACCGAGCTGCGTTCTGTACTGTTTCCAACACACCCTCATTTCCTTCCCCTAATGACTCAGAAGTGTGTATCATCTACGTCACGTCACATCAGAGGAAACTCCCAGAAATGTTCAGCAGGAGCACCCTGTTTTTGTGTCCTCCTCCATCACTTCATATCTAATTAATGTAATAAATATGTGAGATATTTCACCTTAATCTATAACATCTATATAATCTCGATAATCTCGATAATCTCAATAATCTATATAATCTCTATAATCTCGATAATGTCTATAATCTCTATAATCTGGATAATCTCGATAATCTGGATAATCCCCCCTGAATAAATAATGTTTTAGATTTTTGGTATCTTTGTATACAGCTTTAGAAGGTTTATTTACATGAGAATCAAATGATTTCCGTTCCATCAGAATTCAGATAGAAGGAAGTTTCTATTCATGGAGTATTTCATTCTGCGTAGCTGTGCTACTGAATCAGATAAACCCCATAAACATCGGCCAAGGGTGCGTCATCGGTGTAGATGTGAAATCCAGCGTGTTTGTTGGACTTAACGAGAGAAGAACGAGAGAAGAACATCAGGTCTAAAACAGAACCCTGTACTTTTATACACTCCATTAACGCTAACAAACAAGTGGCGTTCTGTCCAGTAAGATCTCCACGAGATCTGGCAGTGCTAGCTCGGTGGTTGAGATGTTGGGTGACCGATCAGAAGGTCGTGAGTTCAAACCCCAGCACCACCAAGCTGCCACTGCTGGGCCCCTAACCCTCAGCCGCTCAGATATATATAACTGTGAGTCGCTCTGGAGAAGGACGTCTGCTGAACGCCACAAAATATAACTGTCTCCATCTGAAACATTACAATTACGAACCGCTTCATCCACCGTTTAACAAGCTGAGCTGAAGCTCGGAGCAGGTTTAAGATTCAATCTGAGATTAAGAAACGGCTGTGAAGTAATACTGAGACATGTCTGAGTTTTTGGCAACAGGAAACTGTTAACACACTACACGAGTACAGAGGAGGAACCAGTGTCTCTCTGACACACACACACACACACACACACTCACACACACGATCATAATGACACTGTGAAATCAATACTTCACAGCAAACCTGCCTTGTGTGTTTGTGTGTTGTGTAATGTTTACACCAACAGAAGTCAGTTGTTCTGTTCGGGTCGATCTTCTGGTCACGAACTCCGCTGTGTTACGGTGGAGTCTGAGACCGCAAACACTTCTGAAGTTTTCATTAGAAACGATCTGATCTGCAGTCAGAGAGAAAAGCAGAACCCTGGACATATTTACATGAATTTCAGAGTGTGTGTGTGTGTGTGTGTGTGTGTGTGTGTGTGTGTGTGTGTGTGTCTTCTCTCTCCAGCTGCCTCGGACTCCTCACACTTGATCAAATCCATCAGACTGTCGTCTGATCACACGCTTCAGTGGGCGAGATTAGACATGAGGAAAATCCGACCTTTTGTACAAACACGCTCGATCTCACGTTCGCTCACATTTAAATCGGGGAACAGAAACTGCAGAATCGAACCCCGATTTTATTTGTAGTTCTGATCAGTTTGAAGCAGACTGGAATGTGTTCTCAGACTGTACAGAGTTTAGAGCTTCCTGTACACTAATAATGTCATGGACTATGGGAGAAGGACTAGAACTACGTTTCCCATCAGCCACTGCACCGTCGCGTCTTATTAGCACAGGTGTGTGTGTGTGTGTGTGTGTGTGTGTGTGTGTGTGTGAAATCAATATCATGACTTTATATACTAGTTATACTATAGAACTGCTGTTGATTGTTCCATAGAGCTTATTATCATGAAATGATCATAAACAACACATTGTAACATACTGGTGCTGGAGGAAGGTGGGAGGAAACCAGAGAACTCGGAGAACTCCCACACTGACAGGAACCTGAACTCAGGATGGAACCTGAAGCTGTGAGAAGCCTGTGAGATACACACTGCACCATCCTCACTGCTTCTTCTTCTACTTCCCCTTCTTCTTATTATTATTATTATTCTTATTATTATCAGAAGAAGAACCAGAAGTTTAACTTCTAGATCATCTCCCTGAAGTCCACAATCACTTTACACTGAACCTGAACTCTTCTGAGTGTTGAACTCTTCTGCTGTGCAGACTGGGAGGCAGAAGTTCTACACTCAGAACAGGAAAAGTTCAGTGTGGAACTCTAAAGCGTTCTCTGTGTCTCTGATGGAACCTGCAGCAGAAAGGACTTCCAGCACCAGGAACCTGTACTCCCACTAGAACCCTCCAAGAACCCTTTCAGTGTGTGAATGATCAGGAAAAGGAGGAGATGTCGGAGTTGAGTGATGAGGAACTCACCGGCTCTCGCGCTGTTCTGGAAATATAATATGAGAATAAAGAAAGATCCGGCGCATGTGGCGAGGAGCACGCGCCCCGCTCTGGGCTTCACCATCATCACCATCTTCTTCATCATCGCAATCCTCGACTTCATCTTCTTCTTCATCACCATCATCATCACAGACCCGCAGATCCGGAGGCACACGGCGCGCGCGCACGGAGGCTCGGTTGGCGCGCGGAGTCTGCGGAATGCGCGCACGCGGTGTTTAAAGCGCTCGGACCCGCAGCACCGGAGACGGGACTTCCCATCAGGGCATCAGAGAACCGAGCTGCGACCCGACACCAACTCCCTGCCTCGATAAGACTCACCGAGTCACTGAGTCATTTCCGAGGTCGCGCGCGCGGAAATTCCACGGAACACTTTCACATGGGTTCTGTTATAACGGTGTCGCTCACTGTTCCTGTTCCTCTCTCTCTCTCTCTCTCTCTCTCCCACAACATGGAGGGCAGCGTACCAAAGTTTGAACAGTGACGTCACACCAACCCCGCCCCCACAGTTTGTTCGAATCGCGAACAAATCGATTCTGTTGGAAGTGAGTCGATTCATAACCACAAACGACTCAATATTTCATTTTCAGCACACGCACACACAAACACACATACACACACGCGCACACACACACACACACACACAAACACAGACAAACACACAAACACAGACAAACACACACACAGGGCTGGGGATTTAAAATGAATTATATATATAAATTTAAATAAATTCCCATTCAAGCAACAACAAAGAGACAAAAAGAGAGACAGATAGAGCAAGAACGTGAGAGAGAGACAGACAGAGAGAGAGACAGATAGAGTGAGAGAGAGACAGAGAGAGAGATTAAACATGTAAAAATGAGAAGATAACGTAGTCTCAGTTGAGTTTATTGTTAATTCCTCAGGAAGTAGATGTGTGTTTGTGTGATCACAGAGTCTGATGTTGTGTGATCACAGAGTCTGATGTTGTCTGATCACAGAGTCTGATGTTGTGTGATCACAGAGTCTGATGTTGTGTGATCTCGTGTTCGTCCTCGTCCTCCACATCACTGTAAGTTCAGCTGATCCTCAGGACTGCAGCACAGACGCGAGCAGAACATTTAATACCTCGCGCAATATGTTCGTTATATTTTCTATCTGACTCCTAAAGCGTTCATTTCATCTAAGAATTTAATCAAAGATCCAAGAACACACTCAGCTTTTATTTTATTACACGTGTTTATTTACCTTAACTCTTCTTATTATTATTATTACAGGAGTGGAACCTTTAAAGCTGTAGTATAATATAATAATAGAATTCTGATATAAAACTCTGTATTTTAAAAAGCAGACCAGTGTGAGATGAATAATTATTTTCCATCACAGAATCTTTAAAAACATTCCTGAGTAAATGCAGAGATACTGAGGAACAATAACTCACCACGCTGGAGTTTACTCTGGATTTATTCTGATTTTATTGGCGTTTAAAGTGAAGATTAAATAATCCGAATGACTCACTTCCAAAACTCGAAACCTCCCCGATATCACACACATCATCTTCACTCAGGACTGTTACTAAACCGCTCTCCTCTCCGAGCCGTAAACACACCTGACCTTCACTGAACTTTAATGACCTTCACTCAACGTTAATGACCTTCACTGACCTTTACTGACCTTCCCTGACCTTCAGGGTCCTCTGTGCAGTTCATGATGATTTTATGGTGAACACGTTGTCCTGGTGTGAATTAAAGTCTTGCTTTTAAGCTGAAATCTGAAGTCACTAAAACAATCATCTGATTTCTTTATTACCTAAAATTCTAAAACAATAAGATACTGATCTGAATCCGGACTAAATAAATCTAAAAATAAATAAATGTAAATACAGATCATTCTCTGTGAACATCATCACACAGTTTTAACACATTCATCTTAAACTTATTACACTCTGGAATAAAAAAAAATCATTCTTTCTCAGTTTGAAGCTCCGCTGCTCACATCGCCCGTCCTGAAATATCGCAAAACCAGCACAAGATCAGTTCTAGCAGCAGAGACACTGGGAGACGGTCTGAGACACTCGGAGACACAGGGAGACACTCGGAGACACACGGAGACGCTGGGAGACACTCGGAGACACACGGAGACGCTGGGAGACACACGGAGACGCTCTGAGACGTTCGGAGACGCTCTGAGACATTCGAACACGTTCAGAGACACTCTGAGACGTTTGGAGACGCTGGGAGACACTCGGACACGCTCTGAGACACTCGGACACGCTCTGAAACATCCGGAGACGCTGGGAGACGTCTGGAGAAAAGTGAAACCCGGTGTTGATTTACACACATTCCTCACCGTTCCTTCCGGAAGAGCTGAATAAATACGAGTGAAATGGAGACGTGAACCCTGGAGCAGTCTCTTCAACTCCGGCAGAGAATTTTGTATATAGTCATGTGAAAAAATAAGTACACCCCATGGAAATTGTTGTTTTTTGACATATTTGGACAAACAAACATTTGAAAACTGTTTCCGGAGACTCTGACTCTCGCACTCACTTCTTATTTTTGCAGCGAAACCCAGCAGCGTTCATTGTGTTTTTTATTTGAAGAGTGTCTCTTACGTAATACGCCGCTTTCTTTACTGATATTTTTCTGTAATATTTTAATTTTGTGCTGAAAAACTAATGTTTGTAAACTGTTCCTGTATCGACTCTATAACGTAGAAGTCATCAAATAAAAATCTATAACAAAGTTTGTACTAAAACTAAATAGGGTGCCTAAGACTCTTGCCCAGTACTGTGCGCGCACACACACACACACACACACACACACACACACACGAAACTCTAACTGAGATCACTGACCTAAATTCCCAGTCGGATTAAGTTTAGAACATAAACAGTGTGAATACTACAGCCAAACCCAGAAATACAGCTGAGGGGTGCCAATACTTTTACCCTCATCAAGAAATCCAGATTCTATGACATGCAAATTGAAATGCTTGCTCCACTTCACACTCCGCCCCCTTCCCCCTGTGAACCAGTGTTACACGGACTATATTAACATATATTTGCGTATTAGCACCTGATTGGTTCAGTTTTTGTGATGATGTAATAACACTGCAGCAGCAACGTTCTCACTCAAAACGGTTTAAAACCCGATCCGCGAGGCAGAGAACCGGTCCGAACCGGACTTCGGGGAGCTTCTTTTTATTGTCGCAGCTGAAAATGCTTGATTTTGCTGCGTCTCGTGATCGACGCACGGGAACGGAAGAGGGCTTTAGCTGAATGCGTGTTGTGATGAGGTCACATGACGCGTCTCAGCCCAAATCTGCGAAAATTGTGGATCTCCACCGAAGCTTTAATGGACGACCGAAACCTTTGAAAAACTGAATTCTTTAAGAATCTGGTGCATTTTACTACAGAGAGATGATTATGAATTGCCCAAATCAGGAAATAAACTCCTTAACAAACAAACAAACAAACAAACAAATCACAGCACTGCATCAGTGACTTTCTCTGGATTCTGGATTCTTCCTGCACACATCGTCTCACCTCCACTCTGTACCTCACTTTCCTCATCTACACAGAACAGAATAAAGCGATCATGAACACGCAGCACTGTGACCGGGTGTGAAGAGGAACCACTTTATTTATCAAACAATAAAAAAAACACACAGAATTCTGGAAAAAAAACAAAACAAACAGTTTTAGACTTTTTAAACTTTTTTCTTACTATAAATATTTCAGTTCTTAAAGCAGCTCAATGTTTTCATCCTCCAACACCATTCATGTGCACTCTAACTCCAGTAGAAATCTGTTTAAAGAAAACCTCGCGCGCACGCACTCACACACGCACTCACGCACGCACTCACGCGCACTCACGCACGCACGCACTCACTCACGCACGCACGCACGCACTCACGCACGCACGCTCTCACGCACGCTCTCACGCACGCTCTCACGCACGCTCGCACGCACGCGCACTCACGCACTCTCTCACGCACGCACGCACTCTCTCACGCACGCACGCACTCTCTCACGCACGCACGCACTCGCGCACTCACGCGCACTCACGCACGCACTCACTCACGCACGCACGCACTCACGCGCACTCACGCACTCTCTCACGCACGCACGCACTCTCTCACGCACGCACGCACTCTCTCACGCACGCACGCACTCGCGCACTCACGCGCGCACTCACGCGCACACGCACGCACGCACGCACTCACGCACGCACTCACGCACGCACGCACGCACTCACGCACGCACGCACTCACGCACGCACTCACGCACGCACTCCGATTGCGTTATCTCTGGCTGTTCTCTGCACTCGTGGCCTCTCGGTACTGTTGTGTCCATGACTGAGGTTCCTGATCATGTAGCTGTGTGTAAAATAAATAAACACACACACACACACACACACACACACACACACACACACACACACACACACAGTAACGCTTTTACACATTACACACATCAACAAAGATAAGTGCAAAAGTTTTCACACCCTCTGGTTTGCTGTAGGGGGGAAAATATATGCCTCTTTTTTTTTTTACACTTTAAATGAAAAAATATATATATAATTTTATTATTATTATTATTATTATTATTATTAGTATTATTATTATTAATAATAATAATAATAATAATAATAATAATATTAATAATAATAATAATTTTCTGATTAAAACTCAGCTGCAGTTTAAATATTACAGTGACTCTTACAGCTGTTCTAGGTATTAATGCTGGGCGATACGATATAATATCAATATCACGATAAATTATTCCTCCATACTCCGGTATGAGAAGCATTACTATCAGGATTATTTCTATTACACTATTACACGCTCTGTCTAGAAGCAGATCATCACTTGTTAAAATTCGTACAGAACTTTTCCCTGGTTTAAAGATTTTAAACGTTCAAACATATTTTAAAAACATTCATTTTTACCAGAAGCTCCACTGCTCAGAGCGCCGCTCATGTCCTAGCAGTTTGTCAGAAAAACTTTATCACGATACAGAAATATATCGCAGCAGTTAGTTATGTCACATCAATAAGCCATAACTAACCTGCTCAAAAGTTTACACCCCTTTTATCTTGCTCTAGTTAATTTATTTAAATGTTTATTAATGTGTTTAGGGAATAAATCTCGTCACCACGTGTTCACTTTAAACTCAAATCTCAGTGTTCAGAGCGAGTGTTTACAACAAAGACACGAGCACAGGGTGGATGAGGAATAAATATAATCTACGTGTTTATTACACTATTTAAAATACATTTCTGAGTGTTTTTGTTCCTCGTGATGAAGAAACTGCTGTAAAAACATCACATATTAAACTGGGGGGTACAAACTTTCACTGAGCTGTAAATATTCTCTAGAGCCAATGACGGACACTATCTACAGTAGATTTGAGTTTTTAGAAGGTTTGGGCTCAGGGTTAGTACAGAACCGTAACTAGATAACCTGTTAACCAGATAAACAGAACCAGTTAACTAGTTAAGCTCGACCCGTCCAGAGAGAAACTCACCTCCGCAATAAACTGAAGCATCTTCAGCTTGGACACTTCGCTCTCGGCCCTCTGTCCCCACCGAAACTCGTACTCCAGAGGCTCAGTGTGAGGAATACGAACATACTCCAGATACCTACACACACACACACACACACACACACACACACACACACACACACACACACACAGGCTTTTATCTATCTGACAGAACATCTGTAAAACAATCATCTGACCCAAAATCAGACAGTGAGTTCTGGACTGTGATTGGTCAGGAGGCGGTGATTAATTCTCTAGAACAGCGGCTCTGACAGTAGCGCAGGTTTATATTAATGCGCTCGTTCTAATACGTTATCGTTTCTATAGTAACGGCTCACTCACAGGGACGTGTACAGCGCACGCTCCACGTAAACGGATTTAAAACATGACATGTTCTTTAGTAAATAAATAATTGTAATTGGTAATTTGCTGAGGAATAAGACACTTGGGGTTGGTAACAATAGCTCCGCCCCTTCCTGTGATTGGTCAGGACTGGAGAAGGCTGATTTAGAGATATAAGTGAAGGTGTATGGAGTTGTGTAGCGGCTCTGGTTATGACTCTTTGTTGAACCGAGCCTCGTCACGACTCCGTGTGCTGCTGTACGGTGTGATATAAACCAGATGTCCATGGTCTGAGGAACACCAGCTCTGAACACACCACCTACTGCTGGGCTCGAACCCCCAACCTTCAGGCTTCATCACTGACACTGCGCTAACCCACTGCGCTAACCCACGTCTCACTTGCAGGTGTGAGAGGGAGCTGCAGTGGACCCAGGGGGAGGAGTCAGGAGCAGATGTTAAAGGTGTGACGGGAGAGGAACTCGGTCAGATAGAACACGTTCTCCAGGACCAGACTGGAACACTTAAATGATGGGATAAAACCTCAGATTTCTCAGTGTTCTGTTTGTTCCAGCATTACAGCAGCAGCAGGTTAAACAGAAACCTGTGATTATGAGTGAAACTGTCCTACATCATCCTGCCTTTATTCAGCATCGGACGTGTAGATCAGTAACGTTTACACTGTAAACATCAACACTGTAAACATGTAAACATCAATGCTGTAAACATGTAAACATCTACGCTGTAAACATGTACGCTGTAAACATCTACACACTACACTGTAAACATGTAAACATCTATGCTGTAAACATCTACACTGTAAACATGTAAACATCTACGCTGTAAACGTCTACACTGTAAACATCAACACTGTAAAAATGTAAACATCTACGCTGTAAACATGTAAACATCTATGCTGTAAACATGTAAACATCTATGCTGTAAACATGTAAACATCTACGCTGTAAACATGTAAACATCTACGCTGTAAACATCTACACTGTAAACATGTAAGCATCTACACTGTAAACATCTACACTGTAAACATGTAAACATCTACACTGTAAACATCTACACTGTAAACATCCACACCACACTGTAAACATGTAAACATCTACACTGTAAACATGTAAACATCTACGCTGTAAACATCTACACTGTAAACATGTAAACATCTACGCTGTAAACGTCTACGCTGTAAACATGTAAAAGTCTACGCTGTAAACATGTAAACATCTACGCACATCTACGCTGTAAACATGTACGCTGTAAACATGTAAACATCTATGCTGTAAACATGTAAACATCTGCACTGTAAACATCTACACTGTAAACATGTAAATGTCTACACTATAAACATGTAAACATCTACACTGTAAACATGTACGCTGTAAACATGTAAACATCTATGCTGTAAACATGTAAACATCTGCACTGTAAACATCTACACTGTAAACATGTAAATGTCTACACTATAAACATGTAAACATCTACACTGTAAACATCTACACTGTAAATGTCTACAGTGTAAATGTCTACACTGTAAACATGTAAACATCTACGCTGTAAACATGTAAACATCTACGCTGTAAACATCTACACTGTAAACATCTACACAGCAAACATGTAAACATCTACACTGTAAACATCTACACTGTAAACATGCACACCACACTGTAAACATGTAAACATCTACACTGTAAACATGTAAACATCTACGCTGTAAACATCTACACTGTAAACATGTAAACATCTACGCTGTAAACATCTACGCTGTAAACGTCTACGCTGTAAACGTCTACGCTGTAAACATGTAAAAGTCTACACTGTAAACATGTAAACATGTACGCTGTAAACATGTACGCTGTAAACATGTAAACATCTATGCTGTAAACATCTACACTGTAAACATGTAAACATCTACGCTGTAAACATCTACACTGTAAACATGTAAACATCTACGCTGTAAACATCTACACTGTGAACATGTAAACATCTACACTGTAAACATCAACACTGTAAATATGTAAATATCTACACTGTAAACATGTAAACATCTATACATCAACATTGTAAACATCTACACTGTAAACATCTACACTCTGCACTGTAAACTCTAATCTATAAAATGGTGATTAGTGGAAAGTGAACAGCTTGAGTGCAGTGATTCAACTCTGAATCGACTCTGAACCGACTCACTGCAGTAAGTGAATCAAACAGGCAGTGTATGAATGTAGATTTGTTTGAGAGCTGAAGCACAGAGCTGTAGCGCTGCAGAAACGCTGTGTTCTAGAAACTCGTTTATGACACTTTTGATCTCATGTAGAATCAGGAAATGAATCATTTCAAACTTGATAATTTTCTACTGCATTTCTGAATAAAAGTCTGTGAATATAGATCAGCGATCATGTTACTCTCTAATCCTAAAACTAGGATCATAAAATGAATGATCCACACTGATTATTTCTGCTTCCTCTGTTCCTTACTTCTGTCTCACAAACTCATCAGTGATGATCTTCTTCACATCCCCGAACTCTTCATGTTTCTCTCTGTATCACACACACACACACACACACAAACATAATTATCACTTTAAGTCAGGAAGCACTACTGTAAAAATACACTTCTATTTTCTAAATCACGAGGATCACTGCATATCCAACATTTCATTCACAAAAAAACATTAAACTTCACTGCAGTCAAAACATGTTTTTATTAGATTAGATCTTATTAGTGTTTTATTACACTTTACCCATGACTGGTGATTAAAAAGGAAAACAACAACAACAACAACAATAATAATAATAATAATAATGCTCCATCTGATATTTATTACTCAGAGTTTCAGTTCTAGAGGACTGAGTGTAAATTAACTAAATTAATAAAACAGTAGGGTAAAAGTTTTGACTACTGTCTGTGTACTTCTCTAAACACACACACACACACACACACACACACATACACACACACACACACTTACCCAAAGTCCACTCGGAGTTTCTTCAACGTGTTCCACACTAACGCTACACAAAACAATTCCATTTATTACAATATTGTACTTCACTGAGTACAGTGTGAAAAATACCTAATGATTTTTTACTCTACAAAAAAGCATGCAACAACGTGTGAAGGTTAGAACTGATCTTACAGTTTTCTTACAGTGGTCTGTACGGTGGTGTGTACAATCATGTGGTGTGGATGGTGTGGTGTGTACGATGGTGGTGTGTAGTGTACAGTGGTGTGTATGGTGGTATGTAGTGTACAGTGGTGTGTACGGGGGTGTGTAGTGTACGGTGGTGTGTACGGTGGTGGTGTGTAGTGTACGGTGGTGTGTACGGTAGTGTGGTGTGTATGGTGGTGTGTAGTGTACGGTGGTGTGTAGTGTACGGTGGTGTGTACGGTGGTGTGTAGTGTACGGTGGTGTGGTGTGTACGGTGGTGTGTACGGTGGTGTGGTGTGTACGGTGGTGTGTAGTGTACGGTGGTGTGTAGTGTACGGTGGTGTGTAGTGTACGGTGGTGTGGTGTGTACGATGGTGGTGTGTAGTGTACAGTGGTGTGTATGGTGGTATGTAGTGTACAGTGGTGTGTACGGTGGTGTGTAGTGTACGGTGGTGTGTACGGTGGTGGTGTGTAGTGTACGGTGGTGTGTACGGTAGTGTGGTGTGTATGGTGGTGTGTAGTGTACGGTGGTGTGTAGTGTACGGTGGTGTGTACGGTGGTGTGTAGTGTACGGTGGTGTGGTGTGTACGGTGGTGTGTACGGTGGTGTGGTGTGTACGGTGGTGTGTAGTGTACGGTGGTGTGTAGTGTACGGTGGTGTGTAGTGTACGGTGGTGGTGTGTAGTGTACGGTGGTGTGTACGGTAGTGTGGTGTGTATGGTGGTGTGTAGTGTACGGTGGTGTGTACGGTGGTGTGTAGTGTACGGTGTTGTGGTGTGTACGGTGGTGTGTATGGTGGTGTGGTGTGTACGGTGGTGTGTAGTGTACGGTGGTGTGTAGTGTACGATGGTGTGTACGGTGGTGTGTAGTGTACGGTGGTGTGGTGTGTACGGTGGTGTGGTGTGTACGGTGGTGTGGTGTGTACGGTGGTGTGGTGTGTACGGTGGTGTGGTGTGTACGGTGGTGTGTACGGTGGTGTGGTGTGTACGGTGGTGTGTAGTGTACGGTGGTGTGGTGTGTACGATGGTGGTGTGTAGTGTACGGTGGTGTGTACGGTAGTGTGGTGTGTATGGTGGTGTGTAGTGTACGGTGGTGTGTACGGTGGTGTGTAGTGTACGGTGGTGTGGTGTGTACGATGGTGGTGTGTAGTGTACGGTGGTGTGTACGGTAGTGTGGTGTGTATGGTGGTGTGTAGTGTACGGTGGTGTGTACGGTGGTGTGTAGTGTACGGTGTTGTGGTGTGTACAGTGGTGTGTACGGTGGTGTGGTGTGTACGGTGGTGTGTAGTGTACGGTGGTGTGTAGTGTACGATGGTGTGTACGGTGGTGTGTAGTGTACGGTGGTGTGGTGTGTACGGTGGTGTGGTGTGTACGGTGGTGTGTAGTGTACGGTGGTGTGGTGTGTACGGTGGTGTGGTGTGTACGGTGGTGTGTAGTGTACGGTGGTGTGGTGTGTACGGTGGTGTGTAGTGTACGGTGGTGTGGTGTGTACGGTGGTGTGGTGTGTACGGTGGTGTGGTGTGTACGATGGTGGTGTGTAGTGTACGGTGGTGTGTACGGTAGTGTGGTGTGTATGGTGGTGTGTAGTGTACGGTGGTGTGTACGGTGGTGTGTAGTGTACGGTGTTGTGGTGTGTACAGTGGTGTGTACGGTGGTGTGGTGTGTACGGTGGTGTGTAGTGTACGGTGGTGTGTAGTGTACGATGGTGTGTACGGTGGTGTGGTGTGTACGGTGGTGTGGTGTGTACGGTGGTGTGGTGTGTACGGTGGTGTGGTGTGTACGGTGGTGTGTAGTGTACGGTGGTGTGGTGTGTACGGTGGTGTGGTGTGTACGGTGGTGTGGTGTGTACGATGGTGGTGTGTAGTGTACGGTGGTGTGTACGGTAGTGTGGTGTGTATGGTGGTGTGTAGTGTACGGTGGTGTGTACGGTGGTGTGTAGTGTACGGTGTTGTGGTGTGTACAGTGGTGTGTACGGTGGTGTGGTGTGTACGGTGGTGTGTAGTGTACGGTGGTGTGTAGTGTACGATGGTGTGTAGTGTACGATGGTGTGTACGGTGGTGTGGTGTGTACGGTGGTGTGGTGTGTACGGTGGTGTGTAGTGTACGGTGGTGTGGTGTGTATGGTGGTGTGGTGTGTACGGTGGTGTGTAGTGTACGGTGGTGTGGTGTGTACGGTGGTGTGTAGTGTACGGTGGTGTGGTGTGTACGGTGGTGTGGTGTGTACGGTGGTGTGGTGTGTACGGTGGTGTGGTGTGTACGGTGGTGTGGTGTGTACGGTGGTGTGGTGTGTACGGTGGTGTGGTGTGTACGGTGGTGTGGTGTGTACGGTGGTGTGGTGTGTACGGTGGTGTGTAGTGTACGGTGGTGTGGTGTGTACGGTGGTGTGAGAAAAGAAACAGATCAAACACTGAAAGTGTAAAAACAGTAACTTACTCTCTTTAACACTTCCTCCCTTCATGAAAATAACTCCGAGGATCACAAACAGTAACCCGGTCTTCGGGTTCGCAGGGCACCTGACATCACATTAGATCAGACTAGATCAGATCAGATTACATTAGACCCGAGTTACAGTATGAGCAACATTCAGCATGATGATGTCACCGATACTCACATGCTGATTGGTTCCTCGCGGGACTGCTCCAGTTTGTTGGTGAGGATGTAAATGTGATTCTTGGAGCCGATCTCCACCAGCTTCAGCCCAAACACCTGCAGGAGAACATCAGAACATTAGAACATTCAGTAGAAGCATGTAAACCTCATCCAGACCCTGAGTGACTTCTTCACCTGCTCGAAGGTTCGGTCCGCTCGCTTAATGATGTCATGGTACAGAGACCGGTACTCCTTTATCACGTGTTTAACTATATCTAATAAACACACAGAGAGGAACAGGTTAAAACACACACACACACACACACACACACACACACACACAGAGAGAGAGAGAGAGAGAGAGAAAATGGCAGAAATGTGATCAGAGAATAGATCTTGAATGATGGTGGTTGGAGATGGTAAACACTTGGTGAAGTCACATGGTAAAAGATGGAGAGCAGAACTCAGGGTTGGGTTTAACAGTGAAAGTGAGAACAGGACTGGGACTAAACCGCTGGGTGTCAGTTGTTATTGAGTCTAATCAGAAAAACAACTTCAGCTGGTGTAAATATTGGACTGTGGAGCAATGGGAAAAGGTCATGTGGTCTGATGAGTCCAGACTGACCCTACTCCAACGTGATGGGCGTGTCAGGGTCAGAAGGGAAGCGATAGTGCCTGCTGTACAAGCCTGTGGGGGCGGAGTTATGATGAGTAGCTGAACATTCTGAGAGAGCAGATTATCCCATCAGCAGATTGTGAAAGAGCGGGTCAGGAGGAATCGCTGGCTACCACAGAGTCCTGACCCAAACCCCACTGACAGACCTGAACGAGTGGCTCGACTCTCCCGTCATTAACACAAGATCTCGGCCAAACATTAACTCGACTCCGGATGGAAATTAGTGTTGTGATGTTGTGTCTGTTAAACAACGCCATGAACACGCGCCGTAATAAACGCCAAAGACGATTTTCTATATCTCCAGGCAGAGATATAGAGATATATACTCCATCATTTAAAAAAAAATACAAAAAGAACAATACAATGATGTATGGTGTGTGTGTATAAAGTGTAAGTATGTGTGTATTGTGTAGGTGTGTGTGTTTATAGTGTGTAAAGTGTAGGTGTGAGTGTATAAGAGTGTGTATAGTGTGTAGGAGGGTGTGTGTGTATAGTCTGTAGGTGCGAGTGATGGAGGTGCGTGAGATGGAGGTGCGTCTCAGATGTTCACCTGCTCTGCGGATGGGGATTTTCTTCTGGTCTTTAATCAGAATAAACTGCACGACTTCAGCAACCTTCAAATAAACAGATAAAATCATCATCAATAAAATCATCAGTTTTCTCTCAGTTCACTGCGACAGAGCGGCGACGAGGACCGAAATAAACCATCACCGTACATAAACATCTCCAGAGCTGCTGTTACCGTGAATTCAGCAATACCTTCTGACCAATCACAATCCAGGATTCAGCAGCATCCTGAATCGACTCTGAATCGGATCAGTAGTGAATCAAAGGTACTGAATTGCACCGTAGATGTATATGGATCCGATCAGAGTGTGTTACAGTGTGATAGTGTGATTAGTGTGTGTGTGTTTTCTTACCTTGCGGTCCACCTGTACAGGTGTGAAGTTCTCTCTGGCTCTCTGTACCTGAGACGCACTGGGCTGAGTGAAAGAACCTTCATCATCCTCATCCAACATCGCCTGAGACTTCTGTACACACACACACACACACACACACACCAGTTTATTCCTGCTTTCTCTTCTCTCACTGAAGCTAAACGCGTGAAACACAGAACTTTACTCCTAATTTCACAATCTGATGAAGAAATTGAACAAAACTGAGCCTAGCTATATAATAAAATGTAGGAGACGGCTAATGCTAATGCTAATGCTAGCTAAAACACCGAAAGTGAATTAAGTGTGAAATGTTTTTTTACCCGGTTCTGAGACGCGACTCTTTTATTCTGGGACATCTCTAAATCCGACAGCGCGATTTTAAACTTTAAATCATTTACAAATTTATAGGAAATTAAATTAAACTACTTAGCAAAACGAACTGTAAACCAACTGCCTCCCGCGTTGTTCTATTTCCACCCGATTTCAGCAAACCCCGCCCCCGAGCCAGGATTGGCTAAATGTTCCGCTGACTAATACTACTTCCGGTTTTAATTACGGATTTGAACAAAATCCAAAACATATTATTTAAAAAAATACATTTCTAAATATGCCTTTACCAATGATAAAACCAAACTGCATCATAATTAATCAATTTCATTACAATATTAGTCATTTTACCTGCTCCACACTCTTCACACCTTCATTAAGGTACCTGTGACACTTTGTGCTGTGCTCATGTTTATAGTTTATGGGGTTTTTTTGTTCCAAGCCATTTAAAATGTCAAACTAATGCACTTTTGTTTTAATATTTAAAATTAATCTAAAATTTCAGACTCCGTTCTGATTGCACCTGCTATCCAATCATAGTGGAGGAGGCGGGATTTCTTGCAAAACAGGTAGGAAATAAACAATCCTCCACTCTGCGTTAAGTTCCGGTGAGGTCACGTCACGTGGGTCAACAGAGCCTCTGATTGGTTAAAACGTTTAGTGAGGGGGGGGAAGGCAGCAATAATAACGAGATATTCTCATAAATTAATTACATATTGGATTATATATGTTAATGATGATTAAATAGTCTTTTGTGTAGACCACGTGACCTATGAACATCATAAATGTTAGATTGTATAATTGTGAATAATACATTTCAAGATTAAACGAATAAAATCTAGGAGCTGTTCAAAAGAGTCGGTTCAGTGAAATGAATCCTGATGTAATTTCTCTTCTAGCCACACGGTGGCGCTGCAACTCTTCATCTGGGCACGGAGTGGATTACAGGCCGGATTTCAAATCAGTTAGGATTATAAATAGACTTTTTATGAATAATAAAAAGATCAAAATCGTGTGAAGAGTTTTGTTAAATGTGTGTTTATCTGATCTATATTTGATTTACTTTGTCCTGATATTACATTACATTAAAATAAAATATTCCAGCTTTTAGTGTGTGAGCTAAATATTATACGTGAACATTATTTTAAATAATTTTAAAAATCCTCTATATATTCTATTTACTGGTGACCTTGCTGACTTTATAAGGTATACACACACACACACACACACACACACACACACACACACATATATATATATATATATATATATATATATATATATATATATATATACACACAGATTAGCCATAACATTAAAACCACCTGACTAACATTGTGTAGGTCCTCCTTCCTCGTGCCTCCGAAACAGCTCAGAATCGTCGAGGCATGGACTCCACAAGACCTCTGAAGGTGCGCTGTGGTATCTGGAATCGAGACGTCGATCCTTTAAGTCCTGTAAGTTGCGAGGTCGGCCCTCCATGGGTTCTTCAGACTTGTTTGTCCAGGACGTCCCACAGACGCTCGATCGGATCGAGATCTGGGGGATTCGGAGGTCGAGTCAACACCTTGAACTCTTTGTCATGTTCCTCAAAGCGTTCCTGAACAGGTGCTGTAGTGTGTCAGGGAGCGTTATCCTGCTGAAAGAGGGAACTGATATTAGGGAATAGCGTTACCAGGAAGGGGTGTACTCAATCTGAAACAGTGTTTAGGTAGGTGGTTTGTGTTAAAGTAACATCCACATGAATGACCCGAGGTTTCCCAGCAGAACATTCCACAGAGCATCACACTGCCTCCACCAGCTCGCCTCTTTCCCATAGTGCATCCTGGTGCCTTCTCTTCCCCAGGTAAACGACACACACACACACACACACACACACACACACACACCCGGCCTCCACATGATGTAAAAGAAAACCTGATTCATAAGACCAGGCCACCTTCTTCCATTGCTCCATGGTTCAGTTCTGATGCCCATTGTAGGAGTTTTCGGTGGTGTACAGGGGGTCAGCATGGGCACTCTGACCGCTACGCAGCTCCATGCACAACAAGCTGCGATGCTCTGTGTGTTCTGACTCCTTTCTATCAGATCCAGCATGAACTTTATCAGCAGTTTGTGCTGCAGTAGATCTTCTGTGGGATCGGACCAGACGCTCTAGCCTTTGCTCCTCACGCACATCATTGAATCTTGGGGGTCCACGACCCTGTCGCTGGGTCACCGGTTGTCCTTCCTTGGACCACTTTTGGTAGGTACTAACCACTACATACTGGGAAAACCAGTCTAGACATCACAATCTGACCCTCGTCAAAGTCACTCAGATCCTTACACTTGGCCATTTTTCCTGCTCCCTACACGTCAACTTCCAGAACTGACCATTCACTTGCTGTCTAATAAATAAACCCCACCCCTCTACAGGTGCTACGGTAACGAGATCATCAACGTTATTCACGTCACCTGTCAGTGGTTTTAATGTTATGACTGAGCGTTCTTTCATTATAGTCTTTAAAGTTGTTATAGTGATGAAGAACGGTTTTTGGTAAGTGGGTGTATGTGGTTATGTAGTGCTGGTGTCTCACACTCGGCATGTCGTGAGCTCCTGACTGATTTCTCTCTGAAGGAAACAGTGAAGGCAGTTTGGGTGAAAAGTGGTTCAGTCTGGCAACCCAGAGTTTCAACCATGAGCAGAGTTCCTTCTCCAGTGAGAGTGTGTGTGTGTGTGTGTATGTGTGCGTATGTGTGTGTGTGCGTGCATGTGTGTGTGTGTGTGTGTGTGCCAGGGGCAGGGGAGGGCAGCAGGGCTCAGACTGAGCGGCGCCGACGTGCACCTGGGGAAGTTCAGGTTTAAAAAGCTCCACATTCCCGACACACAGCTGATTGAAACATTAACAAACAGAGTAAATCCTGCTGCAGATGGACCGGGAGTTCAGCCAAGCACAAAACACACACACACACACACACACACACACACACACACACACACACACACACACACTGTACTGCATTCAGCTGCACTGTGACTCTTTCAATCCTGAATAACAAAGTTTTATCTTTTAATTCAGATTTTAAAAATAATAATAATAATTAACAACACACTCATGTTATATTTTGTTAATTACTCTGTATGTGCATGTGTGTGTGTGTGTGTGTGTGTGTGTGTGTGTGTGTGTGTATGTGTGTGTATGGCTAAACTTTTTCTTTTTAAAGTCCTGTTTTAACACCTCCAGGAACTCTTCATGTGCTCTCCGACAGCATTTTGTGAGATTTGTTTAACAGATCATTCTTTCAGACGAGTTACACACAGAAAATCAAATAATGTTACACACGTGTTGCTCATTAACCGTTTTTAAAATAAGATGAAAGTCATAAAATTTATCTCAAAAAGTGAAAACTCCCAAAGTAATGCAGGATTTTAGTGTGTAAACGTCTAACGTGTCTAAAACATTGTTGTAGCTTTTGTATAGAAGTGTGTGTGTGTGTGTGTGTGTGTGTGTGTGTGTGTGGTCATACCAGAAGTTTAGTGTTTAAATCATCTATTTTAAAGACTTCTTGTGTCCTTGTGTGTGTTAATGAGCTTTATTTGATACGTTCCTCATTCTTTACAAATTCCCGCTCTTCCCCTCAGACACTCGGTAAAAGTGAGAGTTTAAAGAAAGACACAGAAACACGTGTTTAGTTTCAGAAAATATTATCTGTATTAATAACATCTCCATAACACATGGTAATAAACATCAGGACATTGTAATATACAATACAGATTGAACTCAGAAATCTGAGAAATGTTTCGTTTTGCTTTTAAACAAAAATAGAAGAATTCTCTGTGTGTACACACTTTATACAGAAAGCATTCAAAACTGGAATGTTTAAGGCATGGAGAAGCGACGCAGCGTCCGTCGTGACGTCTAACACAGACAAGACACTGTGTAGGACTTCATGGACCTCACACACACACACACACACACACACACACACACACACACACACTGAGGAGGTTCTGGACGTTTTCCGTCAGCAGTGTTGATGATTCGTGGATTTCAGCGGCACAGGATTCTGTCATCTGAGCAACCGTTCTGGAGAGAAACACAGAGGAACCCGTTGAGAACCTGACACGCTCTACACACACTTAAAGAGCTGAGAGTGTTCAGGGTTACATGTTAACTGTAAATGCAGCGGTGTGTGTTATGGATGATGCACTGTGTGTGATGTTGGAGAAGTTTGAGCGTGATGGTACCTCCACGGAGATGCTGCTGATCTCGGTGTTGAGCGTGGTGAGGGGTGTACGCGTCCCGGCCGTGTCCGAACACGGCGAGTCCAGTTCCACCTGCAGGTCCCAGATGTAGTCGATGACGTGCTGCAGGATCTCCACCTTGCTGGCCTTCTTGTTGGTGGGCAGCGTGGGCACCAGCTCCTTCAGCTTACTGTAGCAGCTGTTCATGTCCTGCAGGAAGACGCTCATGTGCTCGTCCAGCAGCGGCAGCTTGCACTTGGAGATGGTCAGGCTCTGCTCAGACAGGCAGCGCACCACGTCCTCTCCACCCAGCTTACTCTTCAACGTACAGGTAGATCCAACAACCTTCATCCTGACCACCAACGCAGATAATAACCTCTCCTTTATTTAATAAAACACACAGTTCTGCTGAAAGAACCTCCACAGACCAACAGTGAAGCGGCTCGCGCTGGAGCTGCTTTTATAACTGTGTGGAGGGAGAGGGGCGTGGCCTGTACAGGGGGCGGGGCTTCGGTCAACTTCGAAAGCTGCGGTTCAGTGAATGTGTGTGTGTGTGTGTGTGTGTGTGTGTGTGTTAAATAGGATTTTAAATGAATTACTGTATAGGCAAGTTCCTATTAGCAATTAACTTAAACTTAAATTTAATTAACTTAAAACTATATTTAATTTCTATTCTCAAATTTCACTGTGAAATTATTATTATTATTATTATTATTATTATTATTATTATTATTATTGTTGTTGTTGTTGTTGTTGTTGTTGATTTTATTTTACATTGGCTCCTATAGTTCCACACTGTTAGTGATCTCTCTATCTTATTATATCGATATTTTATATTTGCACAGTGATTACTTAAATAAATGAATGAAATAATGAAATCAATAAATGATTGGTAAATGTGTTGGTAAATATGACCTGTTTTTAGAACATTTACCGCATTCTTTTTTTTAGAACCCTGTAGTTTATTTGTTTTTCTGCTCCTTACTTACAAAAACATTCAAAATATTATTTGAGTGCTATTTAATATTTTATGAATATATTTTATATTTAGAATTATTTAAACATTTTACGTTTCGGTTACATCCGGGACTTTTTACATGCTTGAACTCCGGAAGATCACGTGACCGAGTGACCGTTATTTTCTCCGCGAGAACTCGATTTGAAAAAATATGTATAAGAAGAAGAACGTCCGCGAGATTCCCACTGTAGTGTGTGTGTGTGTGTGTGTGTGTGTGTGTGTGTGTGTGTGTGTGTGTGAGAGAGAGAGAGAGAGAGAGAGAGAGAGAGAGCAGACTGGCGGGCGCCAGGTCCGTGACGTCACCCATTCACCCCCACACACACACACACACACACACACGTCCCTATTCTCATCTGATGCCTGTCAACCTGGCGCCGCGAGGGCGGTTTCCATGGAGACAACAAACAAGTGCGCTTCTCTCTCTCTCTCCCTCTCTCTCTCTCTCTCTCTCTCTCTCTCTCTCTCACACACACACACACGCACACACAAACTGCTGAGGTTTAAAGCGCACCTGCAGCGCCGCCATCTTGTCTGTGTGCAGTTTGTTAAAGGGACAGCTCAGAGTCACGTGACCCAGATGACTGCAACATGGCGCTGCTGAAGTTTTCCTCACAGCACCTTCCTCCACTCATTCCTGTACATGCAGTCCCTTATCCTATTGTCAACATTATTACTATTTTACAGATTTAATAAACTACCTATTAAGTGACATAATTTAACAGTGTATAAAAAACCCCCAAGTAAATAAAGATGTTATCTGGAACAGATCTTTTTTTTGACATCTTGTCATTATATCTCTTTCATCTCTATTTCATTTCCCCTATTTATTCCATAATGTTATTGTTTTTCATTTACTCACTACTGTACACATTATCAGCTGAAACTCGCAGCAGCCGTGTTCACCGTGTTCATTACTCAATAACGCAGTTTTCACCATGCTAATCTGGTAGCTGTTAGCTTCCTTATTGTTAGCTACATTAGCCTAATAGTCGTAGTGCAGAAATAAAGAAACAGGTTTCAGACACCAAGCATGGAGAATTTTATTTAGGACAAGATCAAAAGTGTGTGTTTACTTATTTGCCTATGTTCTCTAAAAATGACCAAATCCATTCCGTTCCTTTCGTCTGGTGTAATATCACATGCAACAAAACATATAAATACAAGCTTGATATAAAATACAACACAACATTTTAATTAATATTATTATCACATTTTAAACTTTTTTTTTTTTTAAAAAGTCTTTAATTCACATTGAAGCATTTCTTGATAAAATCTTAATTAAGCATAAAGAATGCTTTAATGGTGTGCAAGTATTGGCCCCCAGCCATGGTAGTGTAGGATCTCCTCTCCCTCATTTCAGTGACATCCTCAGACCCGGCTGTTTCAGGTCAGGGTATCGGTGGATGTAGGAGAGAGGAAGAGAGAGGAGAGAGAGAGAGAGAGAGAGAGAGAGAGAGAGAGAGAGAGAGAGGGAGAGAGAGGCGGGGGCTCTGTGCTGAAACAATTGCTCTGCAGAGTCCAGCTTGTGGGAGAGAATCTCGAGTGGAGCCAGAGAGTCTGGAGCTGCCGAGGGGCTTTTGTTCTGCTGCAGGGTCCATCAGCGCTTCCTACTGACACCAACAATAACTCCACACAGCTGGCCTCTTTCATCTACTTTACAGCACATCAAGGAGAGAGAGGGGACGGGGACGAGGGAGGGGACGGGGACGAGGGAGGGGACGGGGATGAGGGAGGGGACGGGGTGTGGAAAAAGAAATGTGAAGCACATTAGCTGATTTTAACTGGTCAGGAGGAGAACGTGACGAATGTGTACAGAGTACAGAACAGCATCATTAATCTTCAGTGCACAATACTCACACCTCCACATATTCGAACCATTCATCTCAGAGAGTTGTGGTGCTGCAATTTAAAAAGAAATAAAGTCAGAGCTGTGTAGATGGAATTTGATTGATTATTGTTTTATAATATAGAAATGATGGCGTGTTTATAAAGTGATTATAATGCACGGCCAGGTTGTGGGTTATTTGTGTATGTCATGATAAAAAAACTCAAGAAGGAATAAAATCAGAGTAAAACACATTAATGTTTATGTCTCTTCTCTGACAATGTTACTACTGTAAACTGAAATCAGCCCAGTCACACGACAGATAATAATAATAATAATAATAATAATAATAATAATAATAATAATAATAAACCATGTACAGTATTGTGCAAAATTCTTAGACAGAAATGCTGTAAAGAAGAGATGCACTATAAAGTGCAGTAAACAGCCATAAACTAAGCAAAGTCAGTGTTTGGTGTAATACAGGTTTAATACCACGTGTTTTTAATATAATATATAAAATATCTAATATTTCTAAAATCTAAAATATTTCATATTGTATAGGAATAATGTTGGAGTTGACGGGCCTAGTGCAGTGTGGAGTGTAAAATAATCTATTAAGCATGCATACACTCGCTTTCTCTCGGTAGGTTTCTGGAAGGTTCTTCAGGATTTCCACATTATTGTTAGCTTTTCTAAGAGAAAAAAACTCTTGTACGTTTCCTCTGACCTTTCCAGCATTCTCTCTCACGCCTTCTCACCGCCTCGCCGGAGTTCACCGCCCCTTTTTAACACGCTTTTCTTTTTCTCTGGAACAGGGGAAGTTTATTGGTCGAGGAATTTCCATGTTATCAGAGTGAGAAGAGGAAGTGTAGAGCTGGGCGTCGGCTCGGGAGTCGGGAGATAAGGCACGAGAACATTCCACACGAGTTTCCCAGTTCTGTTCCTGTTTTACGCAGCACAAATCACACCTCTGTCTGTGGTTTAACCCTGCTGCACTACACCCTTCATTACTGTTTATTACTCATTAATAATATGTAGTGTTTATTACTGTTCATTAATAATAAGTAGTGCTTATTCATATTAGTGTTTATTAATAAAATGTAGTGTATATTAGTGTTTATTACTGTTTATTAATAATCAGTAGTGTTTATTAGTGTTTATTGTCTTTCTGAACCTTGTTGCAGGTTTATTTACAGAAGAAGGAACTACCTGAGCGTGACAGGGACAATCCCGACTCCCAGCCTGCTGTGCTGGTAAACAACACCTGGGAGCAGGTGTGTGTGTGTGTGTGTGTGTGTGTGTGTAAAGCCCAACCCTGACAGAGAGAGGGGAGGCAACAGGTGGAGAACTGGAACGTGGGAACCAACCTTCGCAACTCAGTGGTGTGATTATACTACATTTATACTTAGGTTTAATATCATTCTCATCCACTAATACACTAATTTACTGGATTATGTATATCTACACCTAATTCCTATATAATGTTATTGGTGAATTAATCCGGGTCAGGCGGTGTTACTCCTGTGGGATACTGAAGTGAAACGGCTCTGTACAGAGTATTTTTCTCCTGTCGTGTCAACGTGCCCTGTTGAAAGGTTAATAACTTACTTATTGAGCAGAAGCAGGTGCGAAAGCATTGAACTCAACAGCTTTCACAGAATAGAATAGAATAGAATGGCTTTATTTTCTGGGGCATGTGGGTGGAGCTAGAAGCACTGCAGATCACTGATTGGCCCAGCGTGTCTAGCGGACAGTACGGCTCAGTGATGTTCAGTAGGGTACTGACTGTCTCGAACTTTATTTTATCTCTTTTTCTTGCAGGTGCTGTGTAGTGCACCACATGCCTGAAGATTTTAAGCTTGTACTCAACATTCTCTGTATTTTTTCTTAAAACTGATAAAGTATTGGCACCCTATTTAAAATGAGCTCATATGTCTCATGTCCAAGACATGTCCAAGACCTTGTGTAGATTATCAGTCATAAACATGAAAGATTTTGAGGATATTGCAGGTCGTCTGATTATTTTGGAGTCAGATCAGACGCCTGAAGCTCGAGATGTCTTGCTGACGAACAGTTTTGAGTCCACAATGCTGAAAATTGTTCAAATATGAATATGATGAAACCGATAAACAAGGCTTAATATCTCCTGTAGTGCTGTGGGCTGCAGAGAGAAAATATAAATCTGTAAGATATATTGTATAAAACAGTAGAATCCGGGGGCATGTGAAGAGTTTGTGGATTATTCACTTGTTGAACTCATTTAACATACAAAAGAACAATCTGAATTTCAGAATCAAAACCTAAGACATAAAAATGCTCACAATTCATCTGGATGATATATACTCTCAGACTGTAGCAGGACCTGGTCTTGTGTCATGGTGTGTATGTGATGCTGTGTGTGTGTGTGATGCTGTGTGTGTGTGTGCGATGGTGTGTGCTGGTCAGGATGTGTGTATTGATGTGTTTTGTGTATCTCACAGCAGTGCTCGGTGTGGGAAATGCATTGTGTTTGTGGTTGAGGTCGGGGTCAGCAGATCCTAACTGCCCCGACAGAACAGACAGAGAAGAGATGTATGTGGCGATGAGTCTAACGTTCGACAGCTTCAATTCAGAGAGGTGTGGCTTATCAGGAGGGCGAGGCATCAATACAGAGGAAAACGACAAATTAAAAAATAATCTGTACATAAATTCATAACTTATTGGTGAATATATGTCAATAGATTTATTAGTTATATATTTGTTTGTTTACACAGCAAGGGCATTTTAAAATCCTATTTACAAGTATATTTTTCTGCCCAGGTTGGTGTTAAGGCCACTGAAGTAGACTTTATTCATGTTTATTTTATTATAAAATTTAATTGATTATTTTATTATAAAGTTTAAGCGATTAAACTGAGTGTTGAAGACGGAGGGAGGGAGTGAGTGAGTATGAATTGTATTTGATTCAATTGTTATTTAAAAGTATTTTATTTAATGCATTATATTAAAATGAATCAGGTGTCCTGTGCAGAAAATAAAAATCTCTTTCATTCTGTGTCACTTAAAAATGGGAACACATGAATGCAGGAAAATAAGAGGTGTACTTACTTTTGAAAATGCTTCCATTCAAATCTTAATTCTGTAATAAGGATATTTGACTGTATAACATTTCTCTGCTGTAATGATGTGAAAGTTAACGCGGTGATGAAGGTGAAAGGTCGGAGCTGAGTGATTGACAGGTGATGAGGAACTGGACATTATTACAGGTTCATTAGAGTTGGTGATTAATCTGTAAATGAAGCCGTATGTTCCCGCGGATGAAGAGTCGCTCAGTTTGTGAGACAGACTTCTGTCCCGAGCCGAATCCTAATCACACACTTTCCACTTGCTGTTCTGACGGACGGCTCACTGATGAACGACCCTGTGTGACTGACCTTTGACCCTGTGACCTTTCTGTGGCACCGCACTGCTGCGCGCATTGTTAGCATCCTGGAAATAGCTAAGTCGAGCGGCGAGCCGAGCGGATGCTGGTGTGGAGAACAAACTGCTGGTATTTAAGTGTATGAAAGAGTTCCTCCTGCACGCAGACATCTTCTCCTCAGTGTGTGGCTTCATTCAGCACAGAGTGTGAAGCATACAGAGACAGTCCAGATGAGTTAGCACGCAAACTACTGATTTATTTGACTAATTTGCTGAAATGACTGTGGAAGAACTAGCACAATTTTTTTTACTGATTTGAATAGTAATGAATAGCAAAAAACCCAACCATGGTAAATGTAGCTAGTTAACCACCTAGTAGCTAGCTAGTAGCAAGTTAACTAGCTAAGATGGCAGATAGCTAGCATCAAAATATTCAAGCTAGACTACAGTAACCTACACTACGCTATGCCACACTGCCAAATTACAAAACTACGCTAGCTAACTAATTTACAAAATGTAAATCTACAAAACGCCTACATTGTTACAGTTAAGAAATGGTTTAGTCCAATGCGGGGGTGTTTGAAGGTGTAATTTAATTCTGCTTCCTGGCATAGCTGGAGAAACATACCCCAGTGTTCATTATTAAAACTGCTGGGCAGGTGTTATCGTTAACATTTTGTCTCTATGTTCTTTAGGGGATTGAAGTTCTTTATTATGGTCCAATCCCCCTCCCAGTTCACACAATGTTCTCCCTCAATGGTCTTCCAAAAATAATTTCTTAGATTGTTCCATCTAGTAATCTAAAGGTTCTTTGATTTGTCCAGCTGTGAGAAACCCTCAGAAGTACACCGTACGAATTTCCAAGGAAGCTAGAAGCCTAAACCCTTCAAAGAACCGATTTTTAAAGAATGTAGGCAACATATGAATTGGGTTAATGATGGCGCATAATGTTCTTCACTAAATTACACTCAGTGTAGATTAGTTGTAAGACTCAAAGTACCAACGTACACTCTTAAAAAAAGGTTCAAGCCAGAACCCTAAAATCTAGACACATTTCTCTGTATCCAGCCAGAACCTTGTGGGAATCTCATCAGTTTCTTTCCATCTTCTTCTTATAAAAAAGGTTCCATCTAGCAAGCGAAAGGAATTATTTCAGCTGACAGGAACCCTCCAAGGTAAACTAGAAGAGGTTCCACGACGGCTACAACCTCTAACCATTCAAAGAACCCTTCAGGAACCTGGAGGCTAAAATATGAATAAAGATTAAAAGGACACAAAGTTCTCTATCTTTTGTTTTATGACTCATTGAGACATCAAAGATGAATGATTAACCTAAAGCACACTGTTAGAGAATGCTTTAGGGTTCTTCAGTTGTCCCTGAGGGAACCCTACAACAGAGTGTCTTCCTATGAGAAGCTAAAAACCATGAACTCTCCAGAGAACCCCTGTAAAGGGTGTGTATTCTTTGGTTGTTCTTTGGTTGTTCCATCTGGCAGGAACCCTCAAAAGTACACTAGAAGAGGTTCCATGGAAGCTAGATCATGTACACATTCAATGAACCCACAAGGAGCGTGAATGTGAATGGAGATTACAGAATCTTCTCTAATTTACAGTGTTTAGCTTTCATCACGCAACATTACACTCATTTTAAACCCCATAAGGCTTTTTTTTGGTTGTGACTCTGAGAAAAGGTTCTCTGTAGAACCCCACAACAGAGTGTTTCATTTTAAGAAGCTAAGAACTCATTTACAGTATACTTTTCTCAGTTCTCTCCCTGTATCAGAACCTTGTCACTCACTTCCACCTTCATAGAAAAAAATTTATTCCATCTAGGAACTTAAAGCGTTCTTTGGTTTGTTCATCTGGTGGAAATCTCAAAACTGCTCCAGAAGAGCTTCTAAGGAGTCGAGAACCTGTAAACATACAAAGAACCCTGGAGCTGGGGGAAGCTTTTTTTAAAGAATGTAGGTCAAAATATTTGTGGAGATGAAGAAGACAAGGAAGTTCATCTTTAATTTGCACTTATTTATGAGGGAACGTTAAAGATGAAGCATTATTTGAAAGGTTAAATCTAGAACCCTGAAGTGTTCTTCTGTTGTCCCTCTGAGGAAAGGTTCAGCTCTTTAAAGAACTTCCTAAAGAGCATAGACTCAGTTCTGTCCCTGTATCGGAACCTCACATGTTCCGCTCTGTATGGGAATCTCATGACTCGTTCCTGATCGCTGTGTCTCTACAGTACTGACACAAAGAGCAGGAGAATGTGAAGATCTCCTGAGACCAGCCCGGTTCCCACAATCCCCCTCTCACAGCACTTAATAGGGTCTAATTAGCTCACCATCTGCTAGTGACATGGCACCGCTGGTACTCAGGCATCCACTGAGACACACTCATTGTCCTGTGGGAGAATTTCCACTTCAGTGACGATCTCCAGGAGAAGCCAAAGATCCGCTGGAGAAGGGGGGGCATTGAAGTTGAACAGAGGGGTGGGTGATAAGTGGGGTAATGGGAGTGATGGAGGGGGTGACAGTAGACACTGTTGTAGCTTGTAGCTAATCTAATAGTCCTTTTTGTGTGTTCAGGAGACGAGCTGTTCAGGAATTCCAACCAGATTCCATGCAGATCTTTGACTGTTCCTGATTCGGTTCCTGATATTGGAACAGAGCGTTTTAAAATAAATAAATAAATAGATAGATAGATAGGTAAAAAAACTTGTCTGGAGATAAT
>NC_030430.2:26525226-26532726 GCF_001660625.3 Ictalurus punctatus
CGTGAGAATCCTAGTGTGTGTTATTGTGCTAACGAACAGACGACAACAGATTAATATCAGTGTGTTCCTGTTTATAATTTCATCCATCCATCCGTATCATTAAATACCAAATTAATATTTATCCATTTGTAGATTATAGTTCCATTTAATATTCAGTGAACGAGTGAGTTCCTGTTCTCTCTTACGTTATAGCAGCTATAAACACTCGTTCCCTCACCATCCCCCTCTCTATTCTCTCTCTCTATTCTCTCTCTATTCTCTCTCTCTATTCTCTCTCTCTATTCTCTCTCTCTTTTTCTCTCTCTCTCTCTCTATTCTCCCTCTCTTTACATTAAAAAGGCAGAAAAACGAAACACAGCTTGTCACGTTACGGGTTTTAGCTGTAAAACGTGTGCATGTTTAGATTTTAGGAAAGAGTTAAGATGGATTAAATCAAGTTAAACGTTAAACCTGCAGTTAAAAGCATGAGTTAATCTCAGATTAACGTCAGTCCTGTTCCCGAATACGGCGGAGTTTATATTTCAGTCAGGGATTAGTATTAATCTGGCAGTGTAAATGTGAGGCGCAGTAAAAGTCTTGATACTCAGTACAGTTGCAGTTAGGTGTTTAGTTTGGAGTGAAATGACGACTGAAATATCAGCTCAAAGTTTTCATCCCTGATGAAATGATAGGATGATAGGACAGTACAGGAATTAAAATAAAACTGAGTAATAAACTCTTTAAAGTGTTTAATCTGTCGCTTGTTGGTCAAACACATCATGAAGGTATTTATGCAGATGATTTATGGATTCCACTTTCTGTATGTGTGTGTGTGTGTGTGTGTGTGTGTGTGTGTGTGTGTGAGAGAGAGAGAGAGAGAGAGAGAGAGAGAGAGAGAGCACTGGGTGGCCAAGTGTAAATGAATAATATGTAAATAAATAAGTGTAAATCAGTGCATATAGAACACTGAAGTCGTGGTGTCGAGAGCTGAGGCGAGTCCCTGCCGGAGGCCGCAGTTGTCATGGTATTTTAGCCGCTTCCTTCTGAATGCTGAGAATTCTTGAATGCAAGAGAGGCTCAGCAAACACACACACACACACACACACACACACACACACACACACACACACACACACACACACACACACACACACACACACACTTAACCTAAAGAATATATTAAACTCAGGCCGTGAGAATAAACTGAACCTGAACATTTCAGCTTGAGGAAGAAAAACTACATTTTAAAACTGCATTAAAGATGAAAAGATAAAAACACACACACACACACGCTCCTTACACACACACACACACACACACACACTCATCACACATGCTCCTTACACACATACACTCATCACACACACACACACACACACACACACACACTCATCACACACGCGCCTTACACACATACACTCATCACACACGCTCCTTATCCTTACACACATACACTCATCACACACACACACACACACACACACACACACACACACACACACACACACACACACACACACTCATCACACACTTATTTGCTTGTTTATGTTTAAATTACAATTATTTAACTTTTTTTAGCTTTAAGTGTATAATTCTATCCATATAATAATACATGGATGGTGATTATATTGAAATCTGCTATGGTTCTGAGGCTTTCACTCCCCTTTAAGGAGATTTTTTTTAGGAACTTTTAAGGATTAAAAATAAAATCTCCAGTAAAATGTGGCTAGTTCTGTGATCCTCATTCTGAAAGGCCTGATCTCTCTACACTGTGTGTGTGTGTGTGTGTGTGTGTGTGTGTGTGTGTGTATGTGGCGCCACCTGGTGGTCATCAGCAGATTCAACTCAGTTCAATTCAGTTTTATTTGAATAGAGATTTTAACAATGTACATTGTCCCAAAGCATCCATCTTCTATACCGCTTATCCTACAGGGGCACAAGGCGGGGTACACCCTGGACAGGGTGCCAATCCATCACGGGGCACAATCACATACACACTCACACACACATTCATACACTACGGACACTTTAGACACGCCAATCAGACTACCATGCATGTGTTTGGACTGGGGGAGGAAACCGGAGTACCCGGAGGAAACCCCCGCAGCACGGGGAGAACATGCACACTCCACACACACAGGGCCACGGTGGGAATCGAACCCCGACTCTGGAGGATTGATCACCCTTGAGATGCACGAGAAGGTACTCAAATGTTTAAATTTCCCTAGAGAAATGTGTGCAACATAAAGGCAACACCGCCCTTCTGATTCATTCTCTAAGGGACACAGAAGGATTTAAAACCCGGGGACGATGTTTCATTAAGTACAAAATTGTAATTACTGTCGAACCAAATCCAGATTTTCAACAAGTTAGCTAATTACAAAAGGCAGGGAGATGTGATTGTTCTGTAACAAGACAGCGCTGTCTCTGTGCTACGATGAGGTCTAAATCCTGACTGATGCATTTCATGAATGTTGTTCCTGTGTAAGTACGAGCAGAGCTGCTGTGTACAACCGTCTCTAAGATCTTGGAGGTGAAGGGGAGGTTTGATATCGGTCTATAGCTGGACAGGTGAGAGGGGTCGAGGTCAGGTTTTTTAATCAGGGGTTTAATCACTGCTCATTTAAATGATTTAAGTACACAGCCAGTGCTGAGGCTAGAACTGATTATATTTAGAAGGGGTGTGATTACTTCTGGAATAATCTGTATGAAGAAAGATGTAGGTAAGGGATGTAGTGTACAAGTTGATGATTTTGATAAGAGATGAATGAGAGTTCGGTCTCTGTAAGGGGAGTAAAACATTCTAATGGTTGATTCATGAAATCCTCGCTGCGGTATAATGATTGTGATTGTGTTCCTGTTTCTGTGGTGGTTTTATTCCTACTTTATTTTCCTACAGTATTAAATAAGAATCTAGGATTATTTTGATCTTCTATTAAGGTGGAGAGAGAGTTAGATTGGAGAGAGAGACTGATCTAGCGTCACTAAGAGATCGTCTGTAGATCAGGAGGTTCTCCTTCTGAGCTGTTTGGAATTTGGTTTGACAGCATTTACGTTCTTGTGGTCTGTTTTAAGGTGCGTGTGATCGTTATCCCAGGAATGGAATGAAAGTTAAAGTTCATAGACAATGTTCTACCTGCAGATTTATTACCACATTTATTTTTTTATTGTTTATTTAATATTATATAATGTCATAATTGCTCCACTCGCTTTCCTGGTCACGGTGCCGGTGGATCCGGAGTCTGTCCCAGGAACACGGCGTGGGACAGGAATACGCTCGGAATGGGACACAGTTCATCCTTTGTCATACTCAAGCCACTTACTGGTATGTTTTTTGGGAGGAAACTGGAGAACCCAGAGGAGACCCACACGGGCATGAGGAGAACATGTGACATTCCTCACAGACAGAAGGCTGAGATCAGGATGGAACCTGGAACTGCAGAGCTGAGGAGAGAACGTTACCCACTGCAGTGCCCTAAATATTCATTATAATTTAACCTTCATATACATTCAAAATGATCATTTTTAAATATTTACTTTTGACTTTATTTTTTAAATGAATCATATTAATAAATCATACGATTTCAAATCAGCCCTCAAAGCACATCCTCATGGTGTAGAACATTCAGCGGTGGCGTCGCATCATTAAACGTCATTTATCGACAACGGCAAAACCACAGTGCCAATACTTTTAGTCTTCAAGAAATCTAGTGTATAAATATGCAAATCTGAAACACTGCCAGCCCAGTAATCACAGGAGACATTTGCATACAGGAATATGATTGGCTCTCCTGATGTATGATGTAATAACTTTGCACTTGTGCAGTATATCTGAACTCCAGCTTTGATTTCTCAACCACACCGACACGCTGTTACACCGAGATGAGGAACTTCAATGAAGCTTTATCATGTTTAAATGACATGTAAATATTCATGTTATTTAAATCACAACGAAGCTGCGTGAAGGACGCGTGCTCCGGTGAATACAGCGGTGACTGTTATGGACGTGTAATTCCTTATTTATTTATTCCTTTCCTTTTAGTTCATATATTAAAAAAAATGCACAGACACGTGTCATGCTTCACTATAGCGGTAAAAACCACAATTTATTGCGGATTAAAAAACAAACAAAAAAAACACAAGAGCGTGACTTTGTGCTCCTCGAAGAAGCTTTAACTGTTAACTTGCACAATCAGGAGAAAAAGAAGAAATGTACAGGACACGTGTGAGACGACGGCACGTTACTGAACTCCGGGGATCCGATCTTCACAGACACACACGTGATCGCACGTCCACGGTCACTGAGGAAGTCTGCCACAATCAGAGACAGCTCGGGGTCAGACAGCTCGGGGTCAGACAGCTCGGGGTCAGACAGCTCGGGGTCAGACAGCTCTTTTTCTGCTGTAGGTCATATTGTATTGTGTAAATAAATCACCAGCAGAAAGAGCTGTTATTTTCCTGCTTAAAGGCCAGAAACGTAGATGTTGGTCCCTGTGCTGGTGATTTTATAAAATATAAAAATGTGTGTTCAGTTACAGACATCAATCAATCAATCAATAAATACACAAACTTATCACTTCTGCAAATATAGATGTTAATTCTGTTTAATTCAAACGTATTCGATCAGAGGAGATGTTTCTGGCCTGGAGTTTGATCAGTAAAAGTCATCTTCACCAAAAAAAAACTCTCTCCACACAGATGTGCTGATGTAAACAAGATCGAAACTTCACTGTGTGGCACAACACTGCATCTGAAACACTATGGAGGCTGCCATCATGTCATTAAGCTCCGCCCCTCCCACAGACCCCACCCCCAGATAAAAAAAAAAAAGAAATAATGCAGACTCTGACTTTAAACATGAACTGACGGTGCAGATGGATGATGTTCGCTAAAGTGAAGATTTCAGGTGACACGGACTTCCATCACCTGATCAGTAACAGGTCAGACACAGAAACGTCTCGACTGAGCGAAAACATTCGGGGTAGAGAGACAGGGCGGACATTTTACTTCTGACTTCACTGCTTCCTTAAAACTCAAAAATCTGACAAACTCTGTGCTCCTGCCCCTCACTGTAAAATCCTGGCCCTAACGCAAAACAGCCAATAAAATAAAATTAATGTCAAATAATTTCAAATACAAATGGGATAAATGAGAGAGAGAGAGAGAGAGAGAGAGAGAGAGAGAGAGAGAGAGAGAGAGAGAGAGAGAGAGAGAGAGAAATACAGGCACAAAGTAAAGCTGTTGTACGTTTTACAACCATTTAGAAAATGCAAAGAAGAAAAAAAAATACAGGCAGTCATCTTTTATCCAGTTAGAGAACGTCCACACGTCCACCTCCGCGGAGAACACCATGACACACTGGGAAAAGAGGGGACAAGCGTGTGAGAGAATCTGCTGGCCCCTGTTGGCAAAACCTGGAAATACAGCGGTGGGGAATGAGGGGACGTGACGGAGGATGGGACGTGATGCTTTCCTTCAGATTTATTTGTCTTTATCGGATTCTGTTTTTATTTCTTCTTTAGTTGACGCCTCTGATTCGGGGGGAGATTCATCATACCTGAGAGAGAGAGAGAGAGAGAGAGAGAGAGAGAGAGAGAGAGAGAGAGAGAGAGAGAGAGAGAGAGATCAGTATTGGGTGTGATGCAGTAAAGCAGGGCAATGACGATGCTGTGTTTATATGCTGCTGTTGTCAAGGTGACAGCATACAGCATCATGTTGCCATGGTGATTGCATCATGTGCTGCACCTATAGCACCATACACACCACAATGACAAGGGGTTAGTTAGAGAGATAATCTAGTTGGCAAACATTAGCATAGATATGCATATGCAGGCGATTTCATGTGCAGTAAGTAATGAACACTGTATGAGTGAGTGAGTGAGAGTGAGAGAGAGAGAGAGAGAGAGAGAGAGAGAGTGTGTGTGTGTGTGTATGTGAGTGAGTGAGAATATGTGTGTGTGTGTGTGTGTGTGTGTGTGTGTGTGAGAGAGTGTGTATGTATAAGTGAGAGTGTGAGAGACAGCAAGGCTTTCTGCAGCTTTAACATCCACAACTGTAAAGTGTTGAACTCCTTTTCAGCTTTTCTGTATCCTTTATGAACCTTAATAACCTGTTAACAGCAGCTTTCTCCAACAACAGCTTTCTCCAACAGCAGCTTTCTCCAACAGCAGCTTTCTCCAACAGCAGCTTTCTCCAACAGCAGCTTTCTCCAACAGCAGCTTTGCACGCACACTTTATATCATTTCCTTGGAGTTATATTTTATAATGAGATTTAATCCAAGAGAAACTCCGTGTTTATGAACAGAGACGCAGATCGCTGAAGCCGTGATGGATCTGATGACAGCAGGATGTACCTGTCCAGGTGAGAGAACCTGTTTCCCTTCTCCGGTTTATAACTGACACACTTGCAGTTGGTTAATGAACTGATGCACACCTTCACCCTGTTCCTCAACCTCCACTTAACACGCTGTACTCTGATCACTGAGAAATCTCAGCATTTACAGCCATGTCCGTCTGCACGGACGCAGTGAGTCTCAGACGCCCTCTAGTGGCCGCAGACCACACAAACGTTTGTAACCCCGCCCACATTCAGAGAACTATCCAGGCCCATTTATAACCCCACCCACATTCAGAGAACTAACCAGACAGAGCAGAGAAACTTTATTTATATTTAAAGTTTTTTAAATCCATTTTTTTCCAGCACTTATGTGCCATCAGTCCTGAGAGTTCCCTTCACATTTCAGGATATTTATAAAGGGCGTGGCTGACTAGATGATTGACAGCTACAGAAATGATCTTCCCTCATGCACACACTTCCTGTCAGACAAATCAGACAAAATGTTTACAGTCTGTACCACGGACCATACCACTGAAGTTTCTCCATCACTGAACTAGTATAATATTTAATAAGGGGGCGTGTCCAGAGCAAATATGGGCATGTCCAGTTACCATCATCAGACCCGGGCCCCAGTTTCAGAGTAAGATGGATGCCACTTAATGCCGCTTGTCCATGTGGCATTAAAATATGAAAGTGCACTTTATCTACATGCTACAGCATGGGTGAGTGTCATGACGCAAAGAAATCTAAGGATGAGGCAGAAGTTTTATTTTGATTATTTTTGCTTCGTTAAGGCTAGCTAAGACGGCTAATGATGACTCACAGCCATTAGGAGTCAGTTAGCATTACAGCGCATGCTAACTGGCGGAGCTTTCCTTCAGTGTGAAAGCAGGGTGTGATGGAAGCAGCTGGGACAGAGACGTCACAGATATTATTGGGGCGTGCGGGGGCGGGGTTTAGGGCCGTACCTGGCCAGATTAAAAGGTGGAGAGGGCGTGGTGGCGGCGGCGGCGGCAGGGGGAGGAGCTTAACGGGCTCTGCATGGAGTTGGCCAGGCTGGCGGGAGAACCGGAGACGGTGGGAAAGTGGGTGAGACGCGGGGTGTGGGGCAACACCTCGTCTGACGACTCGTAACTACGCATCCGAGCGAAGGAAAGAGACGAACGTAAATAAAGAACAGAAAA
>NC_030430.2:26537726-26580226 GCF_001660625.3 Ictalurus punctatus
CTTGGCCACCGTCACCATCACGTTAGTGCCGAAGACCTGGAACAAAAATAATCCCTTTCTCAGCTCTGTACACACATTTCACATCATATTAAACACCTGCACGTCATTATTCCTCTTACACCACAGTCACATCACACTCCATCACCTGAATTCTGCTTCACCCGTACCCCTCGGACTGTACACGTGTAAATGTAAAGCATGAGAGATGAACTGACCCAGAAGATGTCGTAGATGAACAGCCCCCCCAGCAGGATGCAGCCGGTACTGACGTTATTCAGGTGAAGTAGCTCCACTCCGTTCAGCGCAAACGCCAATCCGAATAGATTATTGGCCACCCAGTGCTGTCTCACACACACACACACACACACACCATTTCACTGCTAACAGCAAAGAGATTCCTGATTTACAGATACAACATAAAACAAACTATTTTACAAACTCTCGGTCATGTGTGATGTGAGGGAGAAGACGTGTGTGTGCGCGCGTTGCACCTTTTTCAGGATGTACCACACTCCCACCACGCTGCTGATTCCCAAACTAATCAGATCCTTCGTGTCAAATTCGTAGTTCACGATTTCTGAAAGAAAACCCGTTTTCAGTAAAATCTCATCGCAGGAGGACCGCGCCGGTGTTTTGTTAGCAACGCGCTAAAGGGTGATTAATATTTACCTCAGAACAGTGAAGCGTGGAGTCAGTGTTATTTAATACGTGAAGATAACGTGTGTATGTACAGTAACTCAATTACAGCGGAGAAGCGCTGCCGTGTTTACTGCGGACGCCGCGAGCCGCCATTTTGATCTGACCTCGGAGTTGAGATGGCGGCGACGAGTAGGAATTTCCAGGTGAGGGCGCGTTTACGTTTGCACAGGAAGTTAAAACACACACTACCAGTCAAAAGTTTAGACACATTCATTATTTATTTTTTTCCACATTTTAGAATAATAATAAAGTCATTAAAACTCTGGAGGAACACAAACGGAACTCTGGGAATTACGCTGTGATAAAAAATCCAAAATAAATCTAAATCATCCGGTATTTTAGCGTCTTCAAAGTCGACGCCCTTTTCGCCTGCAATTTGCAGAAATGTCTTCTGTTTGTTTTCTAATGAAAGAAACTAACACGTCGGCACGGTTATATTTCTGTCTGCGACACCGATGTCACACGTTTAAATCACACCTTCAGATCAAAAGCTTTTTAACATCATGAGAAACATTTCAGTCGAGTGTCCACAAACTTCTGACCTGTAGCGTATAGTCGAACGCAGCATGCTAACGCGAGATGTGGGGAAAGGGGCGGGGCTTCCAGGTAGGGCTGGGTGATATAACACCGATACTGTGCTGAACGACTACGCCGTACACGTTATGAGATACTGTAGTAATGGGGATGCAGCAGAAATGTTCAGAAACATTCACCTTCTCTGTTCTCTCCTGAACCCTGAGTGAAGAGCAGCTGGAACTGTTTACTCGGCAGATTAGCAGGAAGAAACCTGCTCATGAAGGGACTGAACACAAACACAACACTTTATTAAGCAGGACATGTGTACAGACTTCAGTGTTCCGTCAGGGAGTGTAAATCAATCACACACACACACACACACACACACACACTCACCTCAGTGTGTGTGACAGAGCTAAAATCCCCAGTACGAAGAAGTACATGGATAACAGTAAGTTGATGTACTCCTGGGAGAAAATCTAGGAAATAAAAACAAGTAGCAGTATCATGACACGCTGCTGTGCGGCGGAATAATAATAATAATAATAATAATAAACAACAACAACAGTAATAATGGACATGGTTTTTATTTCTCTGCACATCAGGCTTTAGATCAGTGGTCCTCAACTCGTTCCTGAAGACTTCAGCTCCAACCATAACGGTGCTCCACCTGACCATCTAATTATCACCTTAAGACGTTCTTGATCAATAAAACAGGCGTGTTAGAGTTTGGTTGGAAATGAAACCTGCAGGAAGGAAGAACCAGCTGTGGACCTTAATGTAAAACAGGTAGAACCCAATCTTCTTTAATAGAAGCCTTTACTGGTCACGTATACATCACAGCACAGTGAAATTCATTTTTGGGGTCAGAGTGCAGGGTCAGCCGTGATACAGCGCCCCCTGGAGCAGAGAGGGTTAAGGGCCTTGCTCAAGGGCCCAACAGTGGCAGCTTGGCAGTGCTGGGGCTTGAACCCCCGACCTTCTGATCAGTCACCCAGAGCCTTAACCATTCAGCCTGCCCCAATATATTTTGATTATTACCTAGTTGATGGTGATGAAGTGAGTAATAAAGCTTTATTTATAAAGCACCTTGTAAAACAACGTTTACAAAGTGCTTTACATAAACAAATAAAAGCTTGCACATAAAATCCAGTATGGAAGTGAACTGGTTTGAGGAAAAGCCCCAGTGAGAGGGCTGAGAGACTGTAACGTGGTGAGTGAATGAACTGCATGGAGGTCAGGGAGAGAGGTCCACAGTTTAGGCTCACAATGACTAAAGACAGACTCCCCGAGTCTCAGGTGCATTCTGGGTAAAACCAGCAGGTTGCAGTTGGATGGAGTAAGTGATCTAGCAGGAGGATATTTAGTGATCATATTACACAGGTGTGCAGAGCATTTCAAAATAAATCAGAGGATTTTAAACTCAGTTCTGTAAGACACGGGTAGGCAGTGAAGCGGTGCAAGTGCCGGAGTGATCCGATTCTTCAGTCTAGTACGGGTCAGCACTCGTGCAGATGCATCCTGAACTCTTTGTAAGTGTGTAATGGAGCTCGTGGGTAAGCCACCGAAACACTGCAGCAGTACTCGAGTCTAGACGCAAGAAGTGCATGCATGAGTCTCTCACTGTCTGTGGGGGAGAGAACATCACCTGCTTTAGAGGTGTTACGAAGGTGATCTGCTCTTTTACTGTCAAACACGATCCCTCAACTCTTAACGCAGTCATTAGCCTTGCGAGACAAGGAGTCCAGATATGGCATAATGAACTTTCTCTGTGCATCAAGTACCTCTGTCTTGTCTTTATTTAGCTGCAGAAAGATCTGTGCCATCCACAAGTTTATGCTCTCTACGCAGTTTACAAGCGTGCTAATCGACTTGTAGTCATCTGGTGCAAGTGAGAGATAGAGTTGCAGGTCATCTGCATACTGATGGGAGGAGATGTTATATCGATTAATTACACCAGCTAATGGCAGCATATATAAATTAAATAACATAACGGACCCAACATTGAGCCTTGGGGAACACCACAAGATATCTGGAGGTGCGTGTACCCAGTGCAACATAATATTCCCTGCCACTTAAGTAAGATTTAAACCAATCTAGGACTAGGCCTGATAAGCAGGTGATGATGATGATGTCATTGCTCACCTTGAAGAAGAGATAGAGTCCAAACAGTGTGCAGCTGGCGATGATGGGGAAACGAGCGGCATCTCTGCTAGTGATGGTCTCAGGCATGTCTGAAGCGTTCTATTACACACACACACAAAGTTCTCATACGCGTTCTCAAAAGCATTTTGTTTGTTACTGCAGTTCAGAATATCTCCACTAGGGGGTATTGATGTATTAACATTCTTAACGCTTTTTTTTTTACTGTAGCTATTCTTTATCACACAAACAGGAAGTCAGAAACAAACTGATCAGTGTCCGATGGAGTTATATATACGCCATGATTAAAATAGCTAGCTAATCATGTGTTTACTTCCTGTAAGTAAAACGCTGGTGTACACTCGTGTGAAAGTTGCAGCGTTTCAGAATTAAGAATAAGAAACGGATGATTTAGGTCACATGACTGAAGCTCTCTGTGTTTGGAGATGTAGTGCACTACAGCGTGTGGAGGAAACATACTGCACTTATACACGGAGTAGGACGGTAAAGATGAGGAAGTTTCCCCAGCACTACACAGATCTTAATACAAACAGAGCATTGTGGGATATCAGGAGCATCATGAATATTCATTACCAGGACTTCAGACACACGATTTGTTAAACAGCGTGGGTTTGGATGGACAGATAATAAACACAGCTATCTAGCATTAGTGTACAAACAGCACAGTGGTACTTTATACACCTTTGAATTAATAATTTCTTATTTTTAAAAAAAATGACATTACTACAATCTGTCTACATTAGCATCGCTGCAAAGGTTAACCTGCTAGCTATACGTTCCTACAGCAGTCAAAGTTGGATTTTCTGTTTACTAACGATCCATTCTATGCTTAATTAAAAAAAAAAGATTAAGGGCGGAGCTACAGGTCACCTCAGACTGTGATGTTAATAAGGCTATCAAAATGCATATGCAAATTATTAGCAGAAGGTGATTGGGTACGCGGAAACTTTCAGCTGCAAAACCTGTCAGCTAAGCTAGCTAGCTAGCTAGCTAACTAACATAGCTAATGTTAGCAATGGTCAGAGGGTGGTTGTCATGGCAACATTATGTGTAACATATACATCGTGAGAGGTTTCAATGAAATCGATTAGAAAATGAAATCCCTCTCTCTAATGTGAACTAGTTTACTGCCAATTAACTACCAGGCTAATCGGCTAAAGCTAGTGATGCTAACGATGACAGGAGGACGGTCTGTAATTTGCATATCATGTATATTCATATTTCCTTCAGACGCTGTAGAGCCACATGTCATCAGGTTTAGAAACAATGTGAAAGAATTTCCATGCGCCATTATTAAATTAGTTTCAAATTAATGCCATTTTAATCTAATTCATTAATTAATTAATAAACGTTGTGCCTTGTAACATAAATGAGATGTTTAATGCAAATATCACTAAATACATCTCATTCCAAGCCTTGTGTAAATCCATAATTACCATTTATTTACTTATAATGGATCTGTAGTGTAATTTTTTTTATATAGTTTATGGGGTGTGTGATTGGAGTTGAAGACTGAGGAAGAATAAAGTGAGGGAATAACTCCCGTCCTGCCATCTGGTGCAGTGATGTGCATGAATGTGTCCAAGCGCAGGAACAGGAATCAATAATAATATTCCTATTTAATATGGAGGTTTTTATGAGTTCATAAAAAGGGAATAAAGTGCTGACAGTTTCATTAAATAATAACGAGAGAGAGAGAGAGAGAGCGAGCGAGCATTCTCCTCATCTCAGATAAACACATCTTTAACTCTCAGGCCTACAGCTGTGAAACCCCCACCACCATCATCATCATCATCATCATCATCATGATGAAGGTTCTGATTATAATAATATAAATATGATGATGATTATGGTGGTGATGAAGGTGGACTCGCCTTGCTCTTGGAGCTGCTGACGGATCTCAGAGCTCCGAAGAAGATGGGCAGCAGGGCCATGAGCACCAGACTGCCGTACGCCAGCGCTGTTCCCTCGGCTGTAGCTACGAAGCGGCCCGCGGTTCCGTTCCCAGTGTCGGTTCCGTTCTCGGTGCTGTTCAGGCCGTCCAGCGGCAAAGCGGAACCCTGCTCCACATCAGCCATCGCGATAGAGGATCAGAACCAAGAGGAAAACAATCCCGGAGCTGAAGAAGAGAGGGAGAGAAGGACGGAGAGTGGAGTAACTAACACAATAACACGATTCTCATCCAGAACCTGCTGCTTTCCGGCTCTCATAAGGCCACGTTTCCCTAACACTGCGTCTGTCCGGGAAACTGAGCAGCTTCTTCTTCCTCACTGCGGAAATAAATCCGCTGAGCAGGAGCAGTGACGCTGTAACACTGACACCTCGCGGCGTGGAGGAGAAGCGCTATAGCAATCTCGATCTCAAAGTTTCAAATCAGATTTTATCGGTCAGTATGGAAGCCCTTCAGATAGCAAGGAGACGTTGATTCAGTGTTGAAATTCCATCAGAATCATCATTTTGGTTGAGCTTGAATATTCAGTGCTAAATAATATTGAATCGATGTTGATAATTCATTGCTTCTCAATGTTGAAAAGACAAACAGTGAATCAATGTTGATTTTTGATCAGCTTCATTTCCCAACTGGCGGGGTTTAGATTTAACGTCAATCCATCCGTCCCCTCATTCAACACAACGCATATCGATTGGGTGCAATATAACGAGCATATTCACGCTCCTCAGAGGATGAATCCTGTTCATTTTGGGACCTCCTGACTCTTCCCTCTAGTTGAACAAATATTGATTTCATGTCCATCTCGATCTATGTGTCATCGTTGAAATTACATTATTTCAGGGTGTAAACCTGATGAAAAATCAATCAATATTACATTTCAAATTTCAACATTGATTCAGTGATAGTTTGGTTGATGCGTTAACATTGATTCAGTGTTGATTCAGTGTTGGTCTGCTATCTGGGTCGTTTCCGCAATGAAGAAAAAATACTTAATTTCTCACGTCAGAATTTTTTTTCTTGCAATTCAGACCTCCACTTGACTTTTACTGAGTTACAAACAATTCACCAACAAAAGCTGACACAAAAGCCAACAAAAGCTGACACAATGCTGACACATTGAATGCAATACAATGCTGACACATTGAATTGTCTATGAATTGGCTATATACAGTACGAACAACACTCATCCGCTAGCCAAGACGAGGAAAACCAGACGCTAGCACGCTCCGTACCTGAAGTTAGTCACATTTCAAGTGGACGTCTAAACTGCATGAAAGCTGTCAGAATTGTGAAAGTCAGAAATCGCACTGACCTTTTTTTATTATTATTTTTCTCCATGGCAGAAACGGGCTTCCATCGGTCGCACACGTAACCATACACAGTACGACGTGCAGTCAAATGATTTTTTCAACTGTCCGTGACATAAAATTTCATTTACATAAACCAGAATGTTATTGTATACAGGTTGAAAGGGAAGAATATCTAAGTTAAATATACAGCATATAAAAGAAAGGTGGCCTGAACAGTCTGACTATATTTGGGATATGTGTGCAGTAGTTTGTGCAATACAATGCTGACACATTTATAATAAATATTTATAAATATGGGGTAATATGGGTATATAAACAGGAATGTGGTCAGTGTGGGTGTTGTGTAAACAAGTCCAAGCTCTAGTCCTAGGTGTTGTCCTGGTTGAGGAACCGAATGGCCTGTGGGAACAAGCTCCTCATTCTCTCTGTTGGCCTTTAGGGAGCAGAAGCAGAGGTCCTGAAGAGGAGTCCGCTGAGGTCCTTCACTCTCCTCCTGGCCTTGGTCAAGCATAGCTTGCTGTAGACGGACTGCAGGTCAGGGAGCTCGGTGCAGATGTTGCGCTCAGCTGATTGCACCATCCTCTGGAGAGCCACTTATCCTGCTCTCAATCACAATCTAAGCTTTATTACTGTTCTGCAGACTGTACAGAGAAATGAATAGTGAACCCTATAAAAACATTAAAAAAAAGATACTTAGGTACATAAAGAACTTGTAAACATGAGTTGGAAACCCAATGTACCCCAAGCAGTGATTGTTGGGCCCAAGCACCAAGAGTGCAGCAGTGTCTGTTACATTAGCTACTAGCATTAGTATTAGCATGTGGATGTTACACCACATCACTGAACCTCCATGTGAAATTTCAACCACACTGCATGATGTACAGTGGAATTATGCCACACTTCCTGTTTTCATAGAATGACATTAATTGATTCCATGGCAACACCATTTAAACTACACAATATGACCAAAAGTATGTGCACCCCTCACCATCACTCCCAAAATGTGGTTCTTCCCCAAACTGTTACCACAAAGTCCGAAGCACTCAATTGTATAGAACGTCTCTGTACACTGTAGCTTTACAGTTTCCCCTAAGAACTAAGAGGAACCCAAACACTCTTCCAGCACGACACACAGTGCACAAAGCGAGCTCCAAGAAGACGTGGTGTGTGAAGGTTGGAAGAAGGTAGAAGAACTCGAGTGTCCTGTACAGAGCCCTGACCTCGACCCCACTGAACACCTTTAGGATGAACTGGAACTGGAGTCTCCTCACATCACCTGACCTCAACCTCACTAACGCTCTTGTAGCTGAATGATCACTAATCCCCAAAGGCAAGGCTCAAAATCGCCACAGTCACACCCCAAAATCTAGTGGAAAACCTTCCCAGAAGAGTGGAGGAGGTTATCATAACAGTAAAGGGGGAATAAATCTGAAATGCGATGTTCGACAAGCACATATGGGTGTGATGGTCAGGGGTGCACATACTTTTGAACATATAGTGTTTAAAAATTGTATCATCAGAGACATTTTGTCATCATGCGGACCAAGATTGGGGTTTGAATCTGATAAACTAGATAGGAGGAGTATTTAAAAGTTTGGTACATGTCAAAATACACAGAATCCAAATTGTCCGACTTCCTGTTGGACTGAGTTAATGTATGTATGTGATTGTGAAGAAGACCCGTATACACGTAGGTAAAACTGGATGAATATATTTAAGAATCTGTGTGAATATGTAGGGACCTTGTTTTATTTTGATTAATATAAACTCATCCTTTATACATGTGCCTACATCTGGATATTTTTTTATTTCTATAGTCTATATTGTGCACTCAGTGTACACTACAGTATGACGGCGAGTTATACAGACAGTTAACAGACTCCTCCGGTATTTACCACACATTAAACATGTCTAATCTCAGTACAGTCAGCATTACTGTTGTTTAAGACTTCATTATATGGACAAGTGAACACGGACAAATGATAATTTAATACATTAATATTCTACATAAACGCCAGTTCAGCATTAACAACACTTAGCAGATCATGTAAAGTCATTTGCAAGTCGTGAAAGAGATTAAAATGTTAGTAGAGATGTTAATAAGATCAGTAGTCTCAATATTGAATCAAAACAATATATTTATTCTAAATTACATAATGGTAACCATAGCAACAGTATTTACTTTAGCTCACTTTACTAAAACAACCACCTTCATTACTATTATTATTATTATTATGATTATTATCCACCCATAATGCGTGTGAAGTAAACACGTGACGTCATGTGAAAAAAAGTGATCAAGTGTAAAAAAAATGAAATCCTCTGAAAAACGGTATGATCTTGAATGTAAATGTAAAACTGAGCTAAATATCAGCGCCAACATCATTATTGTGAGTTAATACATTTCAAATAAACCCAATAAAGTTTATGTTGAAGTGTGCTTCTAGTGCAGCTTCTGTATCACATTACAGACTGAGTTGAAATACAGAGAACTAACACCATGTAATCCTACAGTATCTGCTCAGTGCAGGCACAGAGCTAGAGGGTGCCAATACTTTGTGCAGAGTAGTAGTTGGACTACAGTCAATAATTAGACAACTAAACAATAGAAAGTGACCCGAATGTATAAAATAAGTCGTGTGTGTGTGTGTGTGTGTGTGTGTGTGTGCCGATAGATGGCGTCAGTGAGTGAGAGTAAAACTTTAACAGAAGCTCTGTGTGTGTGTGTGTGTGTGTGTGTGTGTGTGTGTGTGTGTGTGTGTGTGTGTGTGACTGCTTCAGGGTGAAGTGAATAACACGAGTGTGTGTGTGTGTGTGTGTGTGTGTGAGAGAGAGAGAGAGAGAGATGGGAGACACGGCGCGAGACCCGCACATCTCTCCGGTAAAGAACTTCGTGGCCGGTGGAGTCGGGGGCGCGTGCCTGCTGTTCGCCGGACATCCGCTCGATACCATCAAGGTGAGAGAGAGAGAGAGAGAGAGAGAGATGTACAAACTTTATCACATTACACAAAACACAGTGACAGGACTGCACAACACACACACACACACACGCACACACAACTGCATTTTTAATAATAATAATAATAATAATAATAATAATAATAATAATAATAATAATGATTACTATACTGTGCGTACATATAGACAGGGCCGTTTCTGGCCATTTTGGTGCCCATCATCAGGAACATCAGGTTTGCCCTTTACCCCTTGTAGTAATCACGTGATGCAGGTTGTAATAGTGCTGATCAGTATGGTGTAATCGTAGTCGCACAAGCTGAAAGGAGTAAAGAACTGTCTGATGTGTGAAGCTTCACCTGAAACTGGTGTGAAAGAGGAATAATATGGAACAAACCATCACTAAACAGTGTGTGTGTGTGTGTGTGTGTGTGTGTGTGGGTGGGGGTGGGGGGGGGGGGGTGAACTGAATGGATTGTAATGTGGTCTCAACCAAAACAGCACTTCTTCTAATATTTTTTGAGTGCACTTTTAGTTTTGTTCTAATTTTAATTAGGCCTTAATTAACACTTAAAGCAGCTGCACTGTTTAAACTGAGTTTTACCCACTTTGTCTGAACAGTTTTGATCATCAGCGATAATAATATTATAATTTTTTTGTGCCAGGTTTCTTTTGGGTCACTTTATTGACAGAAGTGTGAGTAACAGATCGTCCCCACGCCGTCTCACTCCCTGAAGAGCTTCTTCTTATCAGCTCGGCCATGTTTGCTTTGTGTTTGTGAGCTCGTGTCTTATCAGTGTGTTCAGCGTGATACAGCTCTTACTGTTCCACTGACACAAATATCGTGAATAACTGAATCTCTAGAACTCTGTATGTGTTCCTGTTCTCACAGGTTCGCCTTCAGACGCAGCACAAAGCCTCGTGCAGTCAGAAAGTGCTGTACACAGGAACGCTCGACTGCTTCCGGAAGACTCTGTCCAGAGAGGTTCCAGTATATTATTCATGATTTATAGCATTTCGATCAATTATTTGTGTGTAATTACAAATGTGTTAAACTGTTGTATCATATCTATTGATGAATCGCTGGTGGATAAGAATAACTCACTAATTAGTTCACTAGTGCGTTTTAAATCTATATATATATTTCAGTTTCATCTGCCTGACATGACTTTATGAAATTAAATTAATTTAAGAATAAAATTACAAAAAAAAAATTTTTTTTTTCTTTTTCTTTTTTTTTCTTCCATCTCTAGATTATTGGTGTACAAACTAAATAAAATCAAAGTAAATAAATAAGTAAATATGCAGTTCCGGGTTTGAACACTGGGAGTCACTGTGACATTAAAAACTAAATCTAAACATGAAATGGCTTCCAGTCTGCGTCTCAGTAAAACTACCTGAATTCTTCATTCAAATACTACTACTATTCATAATAAATAAAGTTGAAATACAACTCCAAATTCTTCACTGTAGTTAAAGTTAAAAAAAAAGTATGAACTCGTACTTTTATTTACTGTGTTAAAGTAAAATAAGAAGAAAAATTCACAAAAGAATGAACACACAGCAGTTTTAGTTCCTGATGTGAAAGTAGTGCTTTTCTCACCACAGAACCCAGGAACAGTGGAGAATTTTAGTTAAAGCTAAGTAACAAGAGCTAACAACGGCTTTATTCCTTATCTATTCAAAGCTAGTTAGCTAGCATGATGATAATAACTCTGCTATGCTAACTGTTAGCTGTGGAAGCCGCCATGATGAATACAAAGTGAATAGGTTGCAGTGATGGGTGGTGATTAGGTCTCATTCTTGTTTTCAGAGCTGGGTTTGGTTTTTTTTAGGAACGTAGATCTGAAATAATTCTGCTTTATTAACAGCCACTTCTGCCTTTGTCTAAGCATGAACAAGGATAGTTTCATTCAGTCTGATGTTCATGTTCCTGAACTTGTGGGCTCTACACCATGGCTACAGAGGAAGCTGATCTTGTGTCATTTCTCATCCTCTCCTCATCACTTTCTCTATCTCTCCTCCACGGATTCTCCGGGCCGTAGGGAGTGTTGGGTCTGTATAAAGGAATGGGAGCGCCGCTGGCCGGAGTGGCTCCAATGATGGCCGTCAGCTTCTTCGGATTTGGACTCGGGAAGCAGCTGCTCCAGAGCGACCCGTCAGTCCCGATCACGTCAGTATGAAGGAGAGACACTCAGTAGAGATGGAGGAGATTAGGAGGAGAGCACAGGGGTGGAGACGAGCTGTAACGAAGAGACAGAGCTCTGTGGCATAAAGAGAAGTTATTAAAAACAGGAGGAATTTAAAGACATGCCTTCATATTTATCTGTCTCTTTTTGTGTTCCTACAAAGCCTTGGTTTTTAAAAAGAGATAATGAAATGAACAGAATCTAAAAGCTTGACTGTGTTTACATTTTGCAGAAATATTGTCTTGTACTCGATTATTGAGGTTTATGTTCTGTTTCACTACAAAGGAAATCCTGTGTATTTATTATTGAATAAAAGGAAATCCTTGTGTTTTATTATTAAAGTATTTTAATAATAAGCGTGTGTAACTTTTGTGTGTTTACATTAACTTCACATCCTCAAACAGAAATATCTGTAATAAAACACTTCAGCTTTAACCTCCTACTCTCACTCCTGCACCTGGTTCCTGTGTTTCAGCTCCGCACAGACGTTCCTGGCCGGAACGTTAGCCGGAGTTTTCACTACAGTGATTGTGGCTCCAGGAGAGAGGATCAAGTGTCTGCTTCAGGCAAGAACACACACACACACACACACACACACACACACACACACACACACATATACACACACAGGGGCTTCGTCTGCCCAAGCTGGGGTTTAGTCTACCCATGCAGGGGCTTTGTCTGCCCAAGCAGGGGCTTCATCTGCCCAAGCAGGGGTTTAGTCTGCCCATGCAGGGGCTTTGTCTGCCCAAGCAGGGGCTTCGTTTGCCCAAGCAGGGGTTTCGTCTGCCCAATCAGGGGCTTCGTTTGCTCAAGCAGGGGCTTCATCTGCCCAAACAGGTTTTTAGTCTGCCCATGCAGGGGCTTCGTCTGCCCAAGCAGGGGCTTTGTCTGCCCAAGCAGGTTTTTAGTCTGCCCATGCAGGGGCTTCGTCTGCCCAAGCAGGGGCTTTGTCTGCCCAAGCAGGTTTTTAGTCTGCCCATGCAGGGGCTTCGTCTGCCCAAGCAGGGGCTTCATCTGCCCAAGCAGGTTTTTAGTCTGCCCATGCAGGGGCTTTGTCTGCCCAAGCAGGGGCTTTGTCTGCCCAAGCAGGTTTTTAGTCTGCCCATGCAGGGGCTTCGTCTGCCCAAGCTCAGGTTTCATCTGCCCAAGCAGGGGCTTCATCTGCCCAAGCAGGAGCTTTGTCTGCCCAAGCAGTTGTTTCATCTGTGCAACCAAGGGCTTTATCTGCCCAAGCAGGGGCTTCAATTCAATTCAATTCAGTTTTATTTGTGTAGCGCTTTTTACAATGGTCATTGTCTCAAAGCAGCTTTACAGAAACATATAAACACAGGATAGAGATTTTAAATATATGAGTTTATCCCTATTGAGCGAGCCGGTGGCGACGGTGGTGAGAAAAAACTCCCTAAGATGTTAAGAAGAAGAAACCTTGAGAGGAACCCGACTCAGAAGGGAACCCGTCCTCATCTGTGTAACAACAGATAGTGTGAAAGTAAAGGAAAGTTCATTATGGTTTAATATGAAGTCTGTTTGTTGAACTAGTCCACTGTTCAGAGGAGATCCGAGTGCAAAACTGCATGTGGTAATTGCAGTCCGGGGACCTTAGAAGCAAGTAGAAGTAGTCCCAGCAACCACAGTGAGTGTGTCCATCTGGAACTGGAGTTGACGAGAGCTCCATCCAGAGGTAGGGCATCCGAACTGTTCAGGCAGGTCCGGAAAGCAGAAAGGATCAGGATCTCTAGTGCCTCCATAAAATTGTGTGTGGCTCGGCAGAAGCAGAGAGGGAGAGAAGAGATTATTAGGACTGTGCTTAGCGTAACAGAAAGTCTAGTCAGGGTAGGCTTGAGTAAACAAATATGTTTTCAGCCTGGACTTAAACACTGAGACTGTGTCTGAGTCCCGAACACTAATTGGAAGACTGTTCCATAACTGTGGGGCTCTATAAGAGAAAGCTCTTCCCCCTGCTGTAGCCTTCACTATTCCAGGTACCAACAAATAGCCTGCACCTTTTAATGGAAGTAGGCGTGGCGGATCATAAAAGACCAAAAGTTCTCTCAGGTACTGTGGTGTGAAACCATTTACTGCTTTATAGGTCAATAATAGTATTTTATAATTAATGTGAGATTTCACTGGGAGCCAATGCAGTGTGGGTAAGATCGGGGTGATGTGGTCGTATCTTCTGGTTCTAGTTAGGACTCTAGCAGCTGCATTCTGGACTAACTGGAGTTTGTTTATGCTCCTACTGGAACATCCAGACAGTAAGGCATTACAGTAATCTAATCTAGAGGTGACGAAAGCATGAACTAGTATTTCTGCATCATGTAGTGACAATATATTTCTTATCTTAGAAATATTTCTGAGATGAAAGAAGACTATCCTAGTAATATTATCTACATGAGCATCAGATGATAGACTGGAGTCAATAATCACTCCAAGGTCTTTTACTGCTGCACATGATGACACAGAAAGTCCATCCAGAGTTACTGTGAGATCAGAAAGATTACTTCTAGCTACACGTGGTCCTAGTACAAGTTCTTCTGTCTTATCAGAATTAAGTAAAAGGAAGTTAATAATCATCCACCGTCTAATGTCCTTTACACATTCCTCAACTTTACTAAGCTGCTGTCTGTCCTCTGGCTTCGCTGAAACATACAGCTGTGTATCATCAGCATAACAGTGGAAGATAATTCCATGGTTACGAATAATTTGACCTAGAGGTAGCATATATAAAGTAAAAAGCAGAGGGCCTAAAACAGAACCTTGTGGAACACCAAATTTAACCTCGGTATGCGTGGAGAATTCACCATTTACATCTACGAACTGATAACGATCGGTCAGATAAGACCTGAGACAGGAGAGGACTGTTCCCTTAATGCAACAACATTTTCTAATCTATCAAGGAGAATAGTGTGATCTATAGTATCAAAAGCTGCACTAATGTCAAGTAACACAATCAAGGAGACACAACCCTGATCAGAGGTCAGTAGAAGGTCATTTGCCAAAACAGGGGCTTCGTCTGCCCAAGCAAAGGGTCCACCTGCCCAAACGGGCTTCATTTGGCCCGGCAGGGGCTTCGTCTGCCCAAGCAGGGGCTTCGTCTATCCCAAATAGGGGCTTTATTTTCCCAAGCAGAGGCTTCGTCTGCCCAAGCTAGGGTTTCATCTGCCCAAGCAGGGGCTTCATTTGCCCCGGCAGGGGCTTTGTCTGCCCAAGCAGTGGCTTCATCTGCCCAAGGAGGGGCTACGTCTGTCCAAGCTCGTGTTTCGTCTGCCCAAACTGGGGTTTCGTCTGCCCAAGCAGGGTTAAAATTTCCGCACGCTGAAGCGTTTTCTGTTCTTTCGTTCTAACCCTCTTCCTATCCAGTCTGTTGCATCACCTCACCAGAATGTTGTCCTGCTATTAGATTTGTCTGAGTTCTGTGCTTAGATTGGATTCTTCCTCACTTTAGAATAAAGCCTCAGTAAAACACTGTCCCACTGTGGATGACTTATACTCCAAAACAGGAATAAATTGATTTATGGTTTTTAGTGGTGTTTCTATCTGTGTGTGTGTGTGTGTGTGTGTGTGTGTGTGTTTTAGGTGCAGTCCATCAGCGGGCAGCTGAAATACGCCGGGCCGGTGGACTGTGCAGTGAAACTGTATAAACAGCACGGTATGCGCAGTGTGTATAAGGGAACTGTCCTCACTCTTATTAGAGGTACGTGTGTTGTATATTATAATAAGTTGTATTGTATGGTTGTGGATATTTATCTCGGGTCATGTGACCTCTCTCATGTTGTTTTGTTCTTTCAGATGTTCCTTCTACTGGTCTCTACTTTTTAACGTACGAATACCTCAAAAATGTCCTCACACCTGAGGGCGAGAGGTAAACACCACACTTCTTTATCTCCTAATAGTGGAGGCTTTACCACCATTTAATCCCTTTAACTGTCTTCTTCTCACTCACACACACACACACACACACACACACACACACACACACAATCAGTGTGGACCGACTCAGCACTCCGAGGATTCTTTTGGCCGGAGGAACTGCTGGAATCGTGAACTGGGCCGTCGCTCTTCCACCTGATGTCCTGAAATCCAATTTCCAGACAGGTGAGTTCATCTTTTCTTTATGTTAATAATTTATATATTTAATGTCCCTGTGAAATGCGCTGCGTTATTTGACGTGTTGATGTAATTTCCACTTAAACAGGAAGTCGGGGTGGGACATATCGAGTGGCTCCTCCTGCTTTTTAGATAGCCAATAGTGTTTAGCTTACCTTACAACCAGGAAACTTACAACTATTGGGGGCGGGACACTTCAGATTCTAGAGAGCATTTGATTGGTCAGAAAATCTGATGAGAAGCTGAAGTGCAGAATGATGTCATCAGAATTGTTGATCCGTATCAGTGGTAGAGAGAGACTGTGCATTTTGAATGCGTAAATCTTCTGAATTCATTGTTTTGGAGCGCATGAGCTTCTAGAGAACCTTAAGAATAACATATTCATACTAAAAGCCACAAAACTTCCATTTTGATTTCACGGCGGCTTTAAAGTTAATGTTAATATAAACCATTTAGCCTAAAGAGGTGCAGCTTTTCTGCACCAAACTCTGAGGTGATTGTGTACTTCAGGTGAGACGGGAGAGGTCTGTGTATCTGATTCTGGATTAGACTTTAATGTTGAATAAACTGGACCTTCTGATAATAAAAACAAAACAAATGCATGATGTAACAGATGTCAGCTGGAACTGATCTGATATTCAGTACCGGCATCAGGTCCATATCATCAGATCAAAGCTAAAAAAAACTAAATCTGATCCGATTTTGTAACAAATCTAGCTCGAAACTGCTTATAAAAAAACTTAAACAATACGTTTATATATTAAAAATAATAACAGGTACATTAATTACCATAGCAACAGTGAGTAACTACCTGTTTAGCAGTTTGGCACAGATCTGCACGGTGATGTTTCCAGTTTGAGTTGATTTGACTGAAATAGCTATAGTTTAGTGTAGTTTAGTGTAGTTTAATGTAGTTTAGTGTAGTTCATTGTAGTTTATTGTAGTTTAGTGTAGTTTAATGTAGTTTAATGTAGTTTATTGTAGTTTAATGTAGTTAATTGTAGTTTATTGTAGTTTAGTGTAGTTTAATGTAGTTTAGTGTAGTTTAGTGTAGTTTAATGTAGTTTAATGTAGTTTATTGTAGTTTAGTGTAGTTCATTGTAGTTTATTGTAGTTTAGTGTAGTTTAATGTAGTTTAATGTAGTTTATTGTAGTTTAGTGTAGTTAATTGTAGTTTAGTGTAGTTAATTGTAGTTAATTGTAGTTTATTGTAGTTTATTGTAGTTTAATGTAGTTAATTGTAGTTAATTGTAGTTTAGTGTAGTTAATTGTAGTTAATTGTAGTTTATTGTAGTTTAGTGTAGTTTAATGTAGTTTATTGTAGTTTCATGTAGTTTATTGCAGTTTAGTGTAGTTTATTGTAGTTTATTGTAGTTTAGTGTAGTTTAGTGTAGTTAATTGTAGTTTAGTGTAGTTAATTGTAGTTAATTGTAGTTTATTGTAGTTTAGTGTAGTTTAGTGTAGTTAATTGTAGTTTAGTGTAGTTTAGTGTAGTTAATTGTAGTTTAGTGTAGTTTAATGTAGTTTATTGTACTTTAGTGTAGTTTAGTGTAGTTAATTGTAGTTTAGTGTAGTTTAGTGTAGTTTATTGTAGTTTATTGTAGTTTAGTGTAGTTTAATGTAGTTGTTTAATGTAGTTTATTGTAGTTTAGTGTAGTTTAGTGTAGTTTAGTGTAGTTAATTGTAGTTTAGTGTAGTTTAATGTAGTTTATTGTACTTTAGTGTAGTTTATTGTAGTTTAGTGTAGTTTAGTGTAGTTAATTGTAGTTTAGTGTAGTTTATTGTAGTTTATTGTAGTTTAGTGTAGTTTAATGTAGTTGTTTAATGTAGTTCATTGTAGTTTAGTGTAGTTTATTGTAGTTTATTGTAGTTTATTGTAGTTTAGTGTAGTTTAATGTAGTTTATTGTAGTTTAGTGTAGTTAATTGTAGTTTAGTGTAGTTTAGTGTAGTTTATTGTAGTTTAGTGTAGTTAATTGTAGTTTAGTGTAGTTTAGTGTAGTTTATTGTAGTTTATTGTAGTTTAGTGTAGTTTAATGTAGTTGTTTAATGTAGTTCATTGTAGTTTAGTGTAGTTTATTGTAGTTTATTGTAGTTTATTGTAGTTTAGTGTAGTTTAATGTAGTTTATTGTAGTTTAGTGTAGTTAATTGTAGTTTAGTGTAGTTTAGTGTAGTTTATTGTAGTTTAGTGTAGTTAATTGTAGTTTAGTGTAGTTTAGTGTAGTTTATTGTAGCTTAATGTAGTTTAGTGTGGGTGCTGCTGGATGTGTTTCTTCCTGTAAGGTGGTGAAGCGTTGGAGGAGTTTAGACGCTCGGCTTAAGTTAAAAAGTCGCTTATTTTAGTAGTTTAAAACATCATGACATCATAAAACATCAGCTGTAACAGAAATAAGACAGTGTTTTCTTTTGTTTATGTTATAATCCGCCATGACATTTTTAGTGTCTCAGGTTTCGAAATAAAAAAAAGAATTATATATTTAACAATTTTTTTAACTAGTGTTTTTTTTTGAGGGAAGATGTGGGGCTTTTTGAATATTTTTTTTTTTTTACTTTTTTGCCTCATGCAGCATCCTAAACTGTGTAAATTGTGTATGTTCAGACATGATAATCTTTCCCTAAACATTTTGCCTTCAGTATGATAAATATTAGACTGAATGTTAATGCATTTTTGACATTATAAATGTAAATTTTTGTTTATTTTAGGCTTACTGTTGTAGCCTGAATGACAATCCATTTGCTTTTTAATTTGTCTTTAAAAATGTGTATATGTGTATAAATAATTTATGCATGAAAGGGTTCAATTAAGTTCTATAAATTATTTTTATTTACAAATAAACTATTATGGTGGGGGGCACGGGGGCTTAATGGTTAGCGCGCTTGCCTCACACCTCCAGGGCTGAGGGTTCGATTCCCACCGGGGGTTTCCTCCGGGTTCTCCGGGTTCTCCGGTTTCCTCCATCAGTCCAAAGACATGCATGGTAGGCTGATTGGCATGTCCAAAGTGTTCGTAGTGTATGAATGTGTGTGTGTGTGTGTGTGTGTGTGTGTGTGTGTGTGTGAGTGAGTGCCCTGTGATGGATGGCACCCTGTCCAGGGTGTACCCCGCCTTGTGCCCCGTGCTCCCTGGGATAGACTCCAGGTTCCCTGCGACCCTGAAGGATAAGTGGTGTAGAAAATGGATGGAATAAATTATTGTGTAAAATAGCAGAGAGAATATACAGTGTATTTACTTGTTTTACATTTAGAATGGAAATTTATGACATCACATCCAGACGTCTACTCCTCGCGCTCCTGCAGTAAAATCAGTCATGTGTATGTGTGGTGTTTATTAAAGCTGCTGACGGACGCTACTCGGGTTTAGCGGATGTTTTGCAAACGCTGCTGAGAGAAGAAGGAGCCCGAGGGCTGTATAAAGGCCTGAGTGCGGTCATGCTGCGAGCGTTTCCTGCTAACGCGGTGTGTGTTAAACGTCACACACACACACACACACCCACACACACACACACATACACACACACATACACACACTCACACCCTCACACACACACACACACACACACCCTCACACACACACACACACACACACACCCTCACACACACACACACACACACACACACACCCTCACACACACACACACACACACCCTCACACACACACACACACACACACCCTCACACACACACACACACACCCTCACACACACACACACACACACACACCCTCACACACACACACACACACACACACACCCTCACACACACACACACACACACCCTCACACACACACACACACACACACCCTCACACACACACACACACACACACCCTCACACACACACCCTTACACACTCATCTACATTGCCTTTTAATACTTCAGTATATCATTTACCCTGTGAGACTCTTAAACACTGAGTTCCACATATACAGCTTTGTCCTGTAGATGAATGGAGCTGGAGTTTACTGTAAAATGATGATCAGTGTTTATTTCACTATTTATTCCCTTATTGACTTAATGTGCTTTTATTAAATCTCTCACTTTGTGTTCTTTTGGTTCTCAGGCTTGTTTTTTGGGATTTGAAGTGGCTCTGAAGTGTTTAAACCGGCTCGCTCCAAACTGGTGACCTCTACACGACCTCTATATGACCTCTACACAACCGCACACTAACCGATTCTGCTAAAAAACAAACTCATAAAGCTGGAAATGATGACCTCAGATTTGACATCTTAAAGGAAGATTGCGTGAGGAAGGACATCCAGTGTAAAACCTGTACCATATCTATATGTGTGCAGTGGAAGGTGCTCTGCTGTGGCGAGCCCTAACACAAGCAGCTGAAAGAACATCAGCAACATTTATTATTATTTTATTTTTTATTATTATTAATCTTCAGTTTATTTAAAGTTAGCAGTTTTGGATGAATTTGTCCTTTCATTTCTTGCAGTAGCTCATGTTTCTGGGTAGGGATGAGCGATATATAGTGCAGATTTCTTTTGCTTTTGTGTATATCTTATAATAAATTTTTTCTGAAATGAAAACAAAATCTAAGATAAACAAAGGCAGCCCGAGTAAACACAAAATACAGTTTTTAAATGAAGGCGCAACTGGATCACGCAGCAAGACAATGATCCAAAGCGCAGGAGAATGTCCACATTATAATAAGATGTCAGACACTAGTTCAGTCCCTGAGCTTCACACTGAAGAGAATAATGTGTGTGTGTGTGTGTGTGTGTGTGTGTGTGTGTGTGTGTGTGTGTGTGTGTGTGTGAGAGAGAGAGAGATCTGCAGCAGAACAAGTGCTGAAGTGTTGGTGTTTAAAATTCTGATCTGGCAACCCATAGTGAGGGGTGATATCAGGGCGGAGGCCTGTTTGGGATCCGTGTATGGAGGACACACACACACACACACACACACACAGAAATTATTGCGTTATTGTGTGTATGATCAAACAGGAAAAGTAACCAGTGTGGAGAACAGCTCAGTTAAAGCGCCACAGGGTGACGTCACACTCTCTCTCTCTCTCTCTCTCTCTCTCTCTCTCTCTCTCTCTCTCTCACACACACACACACACACACAGAGTCTGAGTCTGGTGGTGGTGTTGAAGAAGAAACACGCAGCATGGATGAGGAATATGATGTGATTGTTTTGGGAACCGGACTCACGGTAAGTTTCTGACTTTGTGACCCAAACTGCGTGTTTAATATCAATAAAAATAATCAAATAAATGATCACATCTTTAACCAAACCACCCTGAGTTTATATAATCAGATAAAACTACATTACAGTAATTATTCTTTCTCTTCACACAGCATTAATGCACTCATTACACTATTTATTATTATTATTATTATTATAATTTTATTATTATATTTTACACCAGTCACTGGGTGGATACGCTTCATTATATAACTTACTGATTGTTTAAAAATAATAATCAATCATTAAATGAACAACACTGAGTTATGATAAGCTTGTTTAATTGAATATCTATAAAATAAATAACTGTATAAACAATCCGGTTAGGCCTGTTCCCATTCAGGATGATGCTACGTGGTACTGGTGGTGGTGGCGGCGGCTGTGTGTTGTTTCCGCACCCATATTCCGAAAACGTTGCTCGGATTGGCTGGCAGATTCACGCGTCCTGGGCTGGGATTGGCTAGTTTTCACTCGCGCCGTATGAGAGGACAGCTGAGAAGTCCACAGCGTCGCTGTAGCAAACGAAAAGGAGGGGAAAATATAGTTATTTCATGTGTATAAAATGAATATATCTATATATATTATCCTGCTTCTAATCGTGTTTGAAGTACATCATTTTATTTTTGTTTGTTTGCCGAATTTAGCGATATGTATGTGAAAGTTGTTTAAATCATCCTCCGCTCGGAGCTCTGTGTAGAGCCAGACGCTGCTAGCCAATCAGAGCGTAGGAGGCGGGGCTTATGGAAAACGGATAGGGAAAATAACTGCACGGTCCCTTATACACGCCCTTCATTTACATCTCCAGTCTGAAACCCGAGCAGAAACTCTGAAACATTTAAATGAGCTGATTTATAAACAACATATACATCTGTTTACACACACCGCCGGGTTTACTGGCACTTCCGGGTTAGGTTCCGATCTGTGTGGATATGGTTTTACAGCCTGCAGAACCGGAAACACAAAACCTGCAGGCCTCCAGTGTCATATAACACACACACACACACACACACACACACACACACACACACACACACACACACACACACAGGGTTTAATATTACAAAGAGGATAAATTACACTATAACAACACACACATCACTACTAATAACACACACTGACACATAAATAATTAATAACACAGTCACAGCGTCTGAATACTAATATACTGTTAAAGAACATTTTCAAAAGAGTCTTTATTCAAGATTCAGTAACTATATTGTCTCTCTCTCTCTCCCTCTCTCTCTCTCTCTCTCACACACACACACACACACGCACACACACACTTTTATTCATTACTGTTCAGTGAGCTCTTTATCCTGCTCAGGGTGGCGGTGGATCGGGAGTGTATCTTGGGCGTGACGTGTGAATACTCCCTGGATGTGACACCAGGACGCACACAGACACACACACACACACACACACACACACACACACACGTGTTCGACTCTGACTCCGGATGAAGCTCTTACTGAAGATGAATGAATGAAATGTATATATTTCTCTTATCATTTTTTTAATACATTTTTTTTAATAATGTCCTCAGGAATGCATCCTGTCCGGGATCATGTCCGTTAACGGGAAGAAGGTTCTGCACATGGACAGGAACCAGTATTATGGTGGTGAGAGTTCCTCCATCACACCACTGGAGGAGGTACAATCAATTAATCAACTGCAAATCTCCATTTATAACTTAATAATCATAATAATAACAACAATAATAATAATAATAATAAGCAGAAGAAACTTCATTTATAGCACTTTTCTATGTTTAGAAATCTTTACAGAAAAAGCAAGAAACAAAAAGGCAATTAAAATAAAATAATAAAATTTTAGAAATGCAACAAATAACAGCAATGACAGAAAAAAGAAAATAATGACAATAATATAGCTGTAAGCAGCGATTCTGGGGCCAAAGTGAGGGGATAAGTAAGTATTGTTTTAGAAAGCATACAAAACTTATAAGCGAAAATGTGCTTTTTTCATATCTTGTGAACACTAGGTGGCGCTGTTCTGAAACTGAGCAGTTACCCTCAAGTCGTGATAGATATGACATATATAAAGTTTGGTCTAAACATGCTAAAGCTTTATGGAGATATAGCCTCATGTCCATTTGGCCGTTCTCACCATCAGGTTCGTTTGTGTGTTATTGGAGAACGGTTTGACTAATCAACTGTTGCCGTGGTCTGCAGACGATGCGTTTCGATTTGGGTGAAAATCGGACAAACGGTCGAAGAGGAGTTAGAAAAAGTAGGTTTTCAAAACATTTAAAAATGGCAGACAAGAAGTTTACTCGATCATGGCATAACTGGTATACTTGTTCTCGGCATGAACCACAGAATAAATCAAGACCAGCCTCAAGACAGTAGGCAAAAGGAGTCAATAGCTATTAGCATAAAATTGCATTATAATTTTTGACCACAAGATGCCGCTGTCCCAAAACTTTTTAGTCCCTTCAAGACATTGTGTCAAAGACATGTACCGAGTTTTGTAAGGATATGCTAAGTCATTTGTAAAATACAGCATTTTTCGACTAAATTCAAAATGGCCGACGTAGGAATTTTCCACATGCTTCAACTCGGTATAACCCACCAGATCCAGACCAATTTGATGCTTTTATGTCAAATCGCTCAGAAGTTATAAGCAAAAAGGTGCTTTTCTCATATCTCGTGACCACTAGGTGGCGCTGTTCTGAAACTTGCTCCCTCGAGTCTTGCTTACACCAAATAATCAGTTTGGTATGAATACGCTAAAGCGTTACGGAGATATAACCTCGCATCCATTTTGGCGTGCTTGCAGTCTAATTCGTTTGTGTGTTATTCGAGAACGTTTGGACTAATCAGCTTGCGTTCCATAACTTTCGTCAGCATGGTCTATAGATGATGTGATTCGATTTTGGTGTAAATGGTCTAGGAGGAGTTCGAAAAAGTCGTTTTTTTCAGAAAATTAAAAATGGCCGAAAATCTAGTGGCAGTGCAGTCGACTCGACGCGAGCCATGGCTCAGAGGAATGAAGAATTTTGTTTCTAGCCCTTACGGTTCAGCAGTTAGTAATATAAACGAGTGAAACTTTGACCTATTGGTGGCGCTAGAGCTTTTGAGACTTCAAACTGGCTGTGATAACAGTTCAGAGTGTCACAACTTTATCATGCGGTTCTATGGGCCATGCACTTCCATGATGGAATAATAATAATAATAATAATAATGAAACAGTAGGGGTCCTCTAATAATAATATATTTATGAGATGTTGTGTTTGTCCTCTGCAGCTCTATAAGCACTTCAGTCTGCCGGACAGTCCACCCGAGTCCATGGGCCGAGGACGAGACTGGAACGTCGATCTCATCCCCAAATTCCTCATGGCTAACGGTCAGTGCTCACTTCCTCATCCTCAGCGTGTTTCAGTTCAAAATTATTCTCATTATAATGAGCAATGTGGGATTTTTATTTCTGTAAGAGTCATGTGATTCAGTTCGGGTCGAAATAATTCCCTAGAAGACACGTGCGTTCGTGAAGGTGTGTGTGTGTGTGTGTGTGCGCGCGTTCGTGAATGTGTGTGTGTGTGTGTGTGTGTGTGTGTGTGCACGTTCGTGAATGTGTGTGTGTGTGTGTGTGTGTGTGTGCGTGTGTGTGTGCATGTGTGTGTGTTCCTGCAGGTCAGCTGGTGAAAATGTTGCTGTACACAGAAGTGACTCGTTATCTGGACTTTAAAGTGATCGAGGGAAGTTTCGTCTATAAAGGAGGAAAAATCTACAAGGTTCCGTCGACTGAATCCGAGGCGCTGGCGTCCAGTGAGTCTCCTGCTGGTTACTCTGATTACTGCAGATTAAAGCTAAGATCTGGGATTTAAAATTTTTTTTTACAGAGATTAAAGGTGGAATTAGTTTTTTTTAAGACGGTTATTAAAGCTTTAAGTAAGGTATGAAAGGTGACATTAGTGATTTAAACGAACGATTAAAGGTTGGATCAGTGATTTTTAATTTAAGGATTAAAGCAGGTGTCAGTAATGTTTTTAGGTCAGTAATTAAAGGTGGGATCGGGCATTTTAAAATGCATGATTAAAGGTGGGATTAGTGATTTTAACAGTAAGTTAAAGTGCAATCTGCTGTGATTTTTGAAGAGTTATTAAAGCTTTAAGTGAGTTATTAAAGGTGACATTAGTGATTTAAACGAACGATTAAAGGTTGGATCAGTGGGATTTTAAAATTCATGATTAAAGGTGCGCTCAGTGATTTTTAAATCAGTGAATAAAGAATAAAGGTGAATAAAGGTTGAGTTTAAGTTAAAGCAGAACATAAGGTTGAAAACTTTTGGGTTTATTTTGTTGTTGTTGACTTTTCTGCTCAGATCTGATGGGCATGTTCGAGAAGAGAAGGTTCCGCAAGTTCCTGGTGTTCGTGGCCAACTTTGATGAGAACGACCCCAAGACCTTCGAGGGCGTGGACCCCAGGAGCACCACCATGCGTGACGTGTATAAGAAGTTTGACCTGGGGCAGGACGTGATCGATTTCACGGGCCACGCCCTGGCGCTGTACAGGACAGACGAGTAAGAAGATAAAATTCCTCCTGAGGACGCCGCAGTGCTCAGAGTTATTACTGTTAATTATAGATGTATTTCACGGCTCCTGAGTGCGCTGGTGAATAACGGAGCGCTCCGTCTCTCCTGCAGTTACCTGGACCAGCCGTGTCTGGAGACCATTAACCGTATTAAACTGTACAGCGAGTCTCTGGCGCGTTACGGGAAGAGCCCGTATCTCTACCCTCTGTACGGACTCGGAGAACTGCCTCAGGGGTTTGCCAGGTACGTGTTCTCTCGACACTTCCCCGGTTACCAGGTGAGATCTCCCTCATGTGTTTTCGTTGTTGTTTAGATTAAGTGCGATCTATGGAGGCACCTACATGCTGAACAAACCTGTGGATGAGATCGTTATGGAGAAGGGACGCGTGGTGGGGGTGAAGTCCGAGGGAGAGGTACTGTACTCTCTTCTAATCATTAACCATCTGATAATTAATGCACAGAACATCAGAATCAGACTTGAACAGCACCGAACATCTCAGAGGAATCATAACAAGTACACAGAAAGCCTCTCAGTTCCCTTACACATGTTAATTGGACCTGTAAAGTATTTGAATACATTTGAATATTAATGAGGCTGTAATAGAGTCAGAGTATAAAAAACAAAAATAGCAACATCACAAGGAATCAGGAGAGTTTAATGTTATAGAGTCATTATTATTTATATACACACAGTAAAGTTTTCCTCTTGCTAAGAATCCTCCCTCCATCTTCACCTGATCTTCACACAGGACAAAACTAACAGTGATTAAAGGCCTCAGTTATCTTTATGATGAATGATTAAAGCGGTGGTGAGTGATTTTAAAGATGATTAAAGGAGCAGTCAGTGTTTTGGTTTTTGTAGATGAGGTGATCAGGGTGTTTAGGGAGGTGAAATAGAGCTTGTGTGTATGTGTGTGTGTGTGTGTATGTGTGTGTTTTTCTTTATAGATTTACTGAAAATCACCTTGACAATGTGAATATTATGGACATTTGAGTTACATTTGTTCTGAAAGCGCTAATAAAATGGCAGGATACTGTAGAATGGATGAAAATCTCTGTGAACTCTGTGATCTAAAAGCAGATAGTTGTTATAATAGAAATGATGAATGCATGTAACAGAACGGATTTAATTCTGAGTTTGTCTTCCACGTTATTTCTACTTTCTGTAAGTCCCAGTCTCTGAGACATCGGTGAAGCCCGAGTGAATGAGACTGAGCTCTCTGCAGCGCTCCGGTTCTGTAACGTGTCCGTTAACGCTGGGGTTCTCGGGTTTCCTGATCTCTCAGGTTGCTCGCTGTAAGCAGCTGATCTGTGACCCGAGCTACGTTCAGGACCGAGTGCGTAAAGCTGGTCAGGTGATCCGTGTCATCTGCATCCTCAGCCATCCGATCAAGAATACCAACGACGCCAACTCCTGCCAGATCATCATCCCGCAGAACCAAGTGAACCGCAACTCGGGTCAGTGACACGCTGCTGTGAATTCTACAAGTACTGTTCTTATTTAATATACAAGTAAACACACTGCTTTTCAAACTGCTGAAAAAAACACAGGAGAATCTCTGATGGTCTCCATCATTTAATGGACTTTAATGGATTTTATCAGCTTAATGGTTTCCATCAGATTCCTCTAGTGGTATTTAATAGTAACCAGAAACTCTCTAATGGAAGCCCATTAGAGAGTTTCTGGTTACTATTAAATACCACTAGAACCCAGTAGACCCTTCTCTCATTGGATGTTATAATTTTATCCGAATAGGATTATATATATATATATATATATATATATATATATATATATATATATATATATATATGTGTGTGTGTGTGTGTGTGTATATATATATATATATATATATATATATATATATATATATATATATAATATAAAGATTGTCTTGTAAAAACAGTTTCCATGTAATGGACCTGGCTAGTTTCTTCTTTTCAGCTTTCAGGAATTAGCTCCGCCTCCAAACCATAAACAGTGTCTCAGCTCCACCCATTTTCCTTAAAAGGTTGCATGCTTAGTGTTGACAGTTGTAATTCAGCTCATAGGCAGCAGGGGGCGTTAAACATGACACACTGCTCCTTTATTAAAAACCCTTAAAGGCCTTGTTATACTGTAAGTTTGTTTGTTTATTGTTTTTTTATATATATAGATATTTACGTGTGTATGATCTCGTACGCCCATAACGTGGCTGCTCAGGGTAAATACATCGCCATCGCCAGCACCACGGTGGAGACGAGCGACCCCGAGGCCGAGATCCAGCCCGCTCTCGAGCTGCTCGAGCCCATCGACCAGAAGTCAGTGTTACACACCGTGTCTTATTATTATTATTATTGTTATTATTATTATTATTATTATTATTGTTATTATTAGTAGTATTATCTTATACTCATTCAAAACTGTACTTTCATTATTTACATTTGTTTGATGAGTCCCGTCACCACGCGTTCACGTTAAATCGTATTTCGAACATAAACAGATGTTTGTGGGTTTGTGTTTATTTTTGCAGGTTCATGGCCATCAGTGATCTGTACGAGCCGTCAGACGACGGAGCAGAGAGTCAGGTGAGTGTCACACTCCATCATACTCATCACCAGCTCCAGCCCTGGAACATGAAGAACTTAGAGGGTTCTAGATATTAAGGAGAAAATAATGAGCAATCATTTGCACACAAACCCAGTTACTACACACTCTCTTAGAAAATGGTTCTTGAAGGTTTTTTTTTTGATATTTAGGGGTTCATAGTGTACACAAAAGTGTTTTCTAGGGTTCCTAAAGCATTTATTGTGTAATTAAGGGACCTTAGCTTCTAAAACAGGGTTCTGTAAAGGTTTTTAGCTCCCAGAAAGAGTCCACTTGGAATTATTTGGATAAGGAAACACTATGATGTACAGTTCAGCACAGAACCTTTGTGGGTTCCTCTAGAACCGAAGCACCACTGAGTGTACTGTTACGCTTTTAGTTTTTTTAATGAAAGCTTTACTCGTAATGATATGCGATGATAAATAATCAGACACAAACCCGTACTCGTGATGTGAATATTACTTATTTGAGATCGGTGTTAAAACGGCAGAGACAGACGGAGGTAATTACACCCCATCGCAGGGCTGAAGGCTGACGTTTCTCGCTGCCTTCCTTCCGCAGGTCTTCTGCTCGCGAGCGTACGACGCCACCACGCACTTCGAAACGACCTGCTACGACATCAAGGACATCTACAAGCGCATGACGGGGACTGACTTTGACTTTGAGAACATGAAGCGCAAACAGAACGACGTGTTCGGGGAGGACGAGCAGTGAGAACACGGGGTGTGTGTGACGGGGTGAAAGGTCAAACGATGGGGCGGGGCAAAACGGGGCAATCAGGGGGCAGACAGTCATTACTGGGAAATATGAAGGAGTGAAAGACAGAGGAAGGTGTAGTTAGAGCCTGTGTGAATGATGGGACCTGTTTCACCTCCTGGAACACACACACACACTCACACACACAAACACACACACACACACACACACACACACACACCTCTCCTCTTCTCTTCTCTTCATTTTCTGCTTGTCTTTACATCTCTCCATTATATTCACAGGTTAGTTGTGTTCAGTAGTGACTACAGCATGTTGATAAATCAAGCGTTATTGTTTACGTGTGTGTGTGTGCGTGTGTGTGCGTGTGCATGTGTGTGTGTGTGTGTGTATTAGCATGTTTGAAGAACTTGACCTGATTGTTTTTACACTCAGATTTATAAAAGTTAAAGCTCTGAAGGACAGACCGACGCTAACTTTACGTCTTTGTTCTGTTCAGATCTTCCGGAACGTAACACAATCGAACGTCATAAACACTTTGACTCTATAACATAATTTCATTTGCATGAAAATCTCAAAAGATGCCTGTGTGCAGGAATCAGTTAAACACTTAAACGTCAGCTTTTTCTACAAGAATGTCGACCTTCATGTTCTGGAAATCATTCCCACATTCCCACATTCCCATCTCCTTCATGGACCAGCTTTATCGCTGTAACACGATGAGCCGTTCTCGTAGATCTTACACCCAAACCCTGCTGGTACACCAGATTTCCAAATTCCCAGAATGCATTATTTCTCTCAGTGGGGAAAATGATCATGTATTCCATTCCCACCTGGAATTACACAACTTTCGCAGCACATACTAATCACATTATTACAGCTGCTAACGCTAACCTCCATCTCCTCATGTTTTACTCTGCTCCACTTTTTGTGCTTGATGTTTGTTATCTTTCAAATCTAAAAATATGGGCACAATGGAACAGATGTTCTGCACTGACGCTGGAACATCAGCGCCACCTACAGGCCTCTCCCTCCAGCTCTCTGTCCTGACTGTCTTTATTTTACTTTATACTTTGTCCATCATTTTCTTCCTGCAGATTCAGATGGGTCGGAGCTTATAGCAGGGTCCGGGTGTAGGAATGTGATGTTGATGTGGATGAAGTTTGGAGATCCATGTCACGGTTTAAGTAACGAATAGAACAATACCTGTGAAAGAATTGATTACGTTTACACGTTTTATGGCGAATACAGGTGATGGTTAAGAGAGTTTGATGTCTGAGATTTGAACAGAAATCTGATCTTAAACACACGGACATGTCTTCTCTCTTGGCCGAGTGACTGTGTGTGACATCGTGCCGATATTTCACCGTCGGTCTGAGCAGAGACGGACACGGCGGTGTTCAGAATATAAACGAAACAGGAAGTGAGACAAGAAAGAGAATGAGGTGAAGAGGAAGTGAAAATGATGAAGGATAAGCAGAAGTAAAGATTTATTGGCGTGCTGATTGGACGTGATGAAGGTCTGGTGTGTTATGATCACGTGATTTGAGCCGTTAGTTAATGAACTCATTCCCGAGACGGTGATGTTCTGTGTGTTGTGTCGTGTGTGATTTTTATTTTCTGTAGCTGTGTGTTAAAAGATGAGCTACAGATGGAAGCTGTGCAATATTCATCAGTATGCTAATAACCCTTTATTAACCCTTTATTAACCCTTTATTAACCCTTTATTAACCCTGTACTAACGAACATGTCAGACTGTAATGATGATAAACGTGTGTCTGTATATTTCTGTCTTTCTCTACGTCTCACCACGGCATCACGTGGCTCATTACACGTGATTTATTACACGTCTCGTCTTTCGTTATTGTGTACATGAACATTAGCCTGAGTTTTATTTTAACACTTTCACATCACTGCGGTTACAGTCTGATAAAGTTACTGAGAATTCTCATATCACCGTTTCACTAACCTCGTTATCCTCGTTATCCTCATTATCCTCACTAACATCACTAACCTCGTTATCCTCGTTATCCTCGTTATCCTCACTAACATCACTAACCTCGTTATCCTCACTAACCACTAACATCACTAACCTCGTTATCCTCGTTATCCTCGTTATCCTCACTAACATCACTAACATCACTAACCTCATTATCCTCGTTATCCTCACTAACATCACTAACCTCGTTATCCTCACTAACCTCATTAACCCGATATGAAACGAGTTATTTCATAGTCGTAAGGAATATTTGTGCCACTGTATATTACATTTCATTCAAATTCATTTTTTACAATATTCAGCTGCACAAAATTAAAACTGAAATCAGTACATTCGATCCAGACTGATTTCCTGACTGCTGATTGGCTGAAATAAACAGTAAACAAATGTGGACGTAGTGTTTTATCAATTAAAATCTGAATTGGATAAACTGAATTGGAAACGCACTCTGCCACCAAAAGACTATTAAAAAAAACTTTTAACAAACTATAATATTTCAAAATAGCGAAAAAGAATCCGTTTAATAAATCAATTGTGAGTGGCGTAAACAAATGATTCCAAACGATTAATGAATATAACATCAGATTTCACACTTTATATTCCTCAAATTCACAACTTGATTTTTAGCTAGCCATAAAACTCTCTCTCTCTCTCTCTCTCTCTCTCTCTCTCTCTCTCACACACACACACACACACACACACACACACACACACACACAAGTTGCTCTTAATTCAGTCTGTGTTTTAAGCCTCAAACGACTGGAATCTAATTTTCCTTTCTTAACGTCTCTGATAATAAACTGTGTTTGAATTTCGTTTTCCGTCAGTAACACCTTGATTTTATATTTATTTAATTAAAAAATCAGAATAGTTCTATATTTGGTGTTGTCTCATGGTCTTTGCTTTACAAGGACACGCAGGAGATGGACAGTGACGTGATCTCTTTAACGATGTAAAACCCACGTGTGTGTGAGTGTGTAGCTGATGTCCTGTTCATCTCAGTAAATTATAAAGCTGTATCATTTAAACAATGTGGAACAATAAAGGCACACGACTGAGACAGTGTGTATTTGTGTGTGTGTGTGTGGTGTGTGTAATGAGTGTGTGGTGTGTGTGTGTGTGTGTATGGTGTGTGTATGTGTGGTGTTTGTGGTGTGTTTGTGTGTGTGTGTGGTGTGTGTGTGGTGTGTATGTGTGTGATGTGTGTATGGTGTGTATGGTGTGTGTGTGTGTGTGTGTGTGGTGTGGGTATGTGTGTGTGGTGTGTGTGTGTGTGTGTGTGTGTGTGTGTGTGTGTGTATGTGTGTGTGGTGTGTGTGTGTGTGTGTGTGTGTGTGTGTGTGTGTGTGTGTATGGTGTGTGTGGTGTGTGTGTGGTGTGTATGGTGTGTGATGTGTGTATGGTGTGTGTGGTGTGTGTGTGTGGTGTGTGTATGGTGTGTGGTGTGTGTGATGTGTGTATGGTGTGTGTGGTGTGTGTGGGTGGTGTGTGTATGGTGTGTGGTGTGTGTATGGTGCATGTGTGGTGTGTGTGTGATGTGTGTATGGTGTGTGTGGTGTGTGTGTGATGTGTGTGTGTGGTGTATGTATGGTGTGTGGTGTGTGTGATGTGTGTATGGTGTGTGTGTGTGGTGTGTGTGTGTGGTGTGTGTATGGTGTGTGGTGTGTGTGATGTGTGTATGGTGTGTGTGTGTGGTGTGTGTGATGTGTGTATGGTGTATGATGTGGTGTGTGTATGGTGTGTGGTGTGTGTGATGTGGTGTGTGTGTGATGTGTGTATGGTGTGTGTGGTGTGTGTGTGTGGTGTGTGTGTGTGTGGTGTGTGTATGGTGTGTGGTGTGTATGATGTGTGTATGGTGTGTGTGGTGTGTGTGTGTGGTGTGTGTGTGGTGTGTGGTGTGTGTGTATGGTGTGTGTGGTGTGTGTGTGTGGTGTGTGTATGGTGTGTGTGTATGGTGTGTGTGTGTGGTGTGTGTATGGTGTGTGTGGTGTGTGTGATGTGTGTATGGTGTGTGTGGTGTGTGTGTGTGGTGTGTGTATGGTGTGTGTGTGTGGTGTGTGTGTGGTGTGTGTGTGGTGTGTGTGTGATGTGTGTATGGTGTGTGTGGTGTGTGTGTGTGGTGTGTGTATGGTGTGTGTGGTGTGTGTGATGTGTGTATGGTGTGTGTGGTGTGTGTGTGTGTGGTGTGTGTATGGTGTGTGTGTGTGGTGTGTGTGTGGTGTGTGTGTGGTGTGTGTATATGGTGTGTGTGGTGTGTGTGTGTGATGTGTGTATGGTGTGTGATGTGTGTATGGTGTGTGTGGTGTGTGTGTGGTGTGTGTGTGGTGTGTGTGTGTGGTGTGTGTGGTGTGTGGTGTGTGTGTGGTGTGTGATGTGTGTGTGTGGTGTGTGTATGGTGTGTGGTGTGTGTGTGATGTGTGTATGGTGTGTGTGGTGTGTGTGTGTGGTGTGTATATGGTGTGTGTGGTGTGTGTGATGTGTGTATGGTGTGTGTGGTGTGTGTGTGTGATGTGTGTATGGTGTATGGTGTGTGGTGTGTGTATGGTGCATGTGTGGTGTGTGTGTGATGTGTGTATGGTGTGTGTGGTGTGTGTGTGGTGTGTGTGATTTTGTATGGTGTGTGATGTGTGTATGGTGTGTGATGTGTGTATGGTGTGTGTGTGGTGTGTGTGATGTGTGGTGTGTGTGGTGTGTGTGTGTGGTGTGTGTGTGGTGTGTGTGTGTGGTGTGTGTGTGTGGTGTGTGTGTATGGTGTGTGTGGTGTGTGTATGGTGTGTGTGGTGTGTGTGTGTGGTGTGTGTGTGTGGTGTGTGTGATGTGTGTATGGTGTGTGTGGTGTGTGTGTGGTGTGTGTGTGGTGTGTGTGTGTGGTGTGTGTATGGTGTGTGTGGTGTGTGTGTGTGTGGTGTGTGTGATGTGTGTATGGTGTGTGTGGTGTGTGTGTGTGGTGTGTGTGTGTGGTGTGTGTGTGGTGTGTGTGTGGTGTGTGTCTCTGTGTGGTGTGTGTATGGTGTGTGGTGTGTGTGTGTGGTGTGTGTGTGTGTGGTGTGTGGTGTGTGTGTGGTGTGTGTGTGGTGTGTGTCTCTGTGTGTGTGTGGTGTGTGTATGGTGTATGGTGTGTGTGTGTGGTGTGTGTGTGTGGTGTGTGTGGTGTGTGTGTGTGGTGTGTGTGTGGTGTGTGTGTGTGGTGTGTGTGTGGTGTGTGTGTGGTGTGTGGTGTGTGTGTGTGGTGTGTGTGTGTGGTGTGTGTGTGTGGTGTGTGTATGGTGTGTGGTGTGTGTGTGTGGTGTGTGTGTGTGGTGTGTGTGTGTGGTGTGTGGTGTGTGTGTGGTGTGTGTGTGGTGTGTGTCTCTGTGTGTGTGTGGTGTGTGTGTGTGGTGTGTGTGTGGTGTGTGTGGTGTGTGTGTGTGGTGTGTGTATGGTGTGTGTGGTGTGTGGTGTGTGTATGGTGTGTGTGTGTCTGTGTGTGTGTGTGTGTCTCTGTGTGTGTGTGGTGTGTGTGTGGTGTGTGTGGTGTGAGTATGGTGTGTGTGTATGGTGTGTGTGGTGTGTGTGTGTGGTGTGTGTATGGTGTGTGGTGTGTGTGTGTGGTGTGTGTGTGTGTGTGTGTGGTGTGTGTGTGGTGTGTGTCTCTGTGTGTGTGTGGTGTGTGTGTGTGGTGTGTGTGTGGTGTGTGTGGTGTGTGTGGTGTGTGTATGGTGTGTGTGGTGTGTGTGTGTGGTGTGTGTGTGGTGTGTGTGTGGTGTGTGTGTGTGGTGTGTGTGTGTGGTGTGTGTGTGGTGTGTGTGGTGTGTGTGTGTGGTGTGTGTGTGGTGTGTGATGTGTGTGTGGTGTGTGTGTGGTGTGTGTGTGTGGTGTGTGTGTGGTGTGTGTGTGGTGTGTGTATGGTGTGTGTGGTGTGTGTGTGTGGTGTGTGTGTGGTGTGTGGCGTGTGTGTGGCGTGTGTGTGGTGTGTGTGTGGTGTGTGTGTGGTGTGTGTGTGGTGTGTGTATGGTGTGGTGTGTGTGTGGTGTGTGTGTGTGGTGTGTGTATGGTGTGTGTGGTGTGTGTGTGTGGTGTGTGTATGGTGTGTGGTGTGTGTGTGTGGTGTGTGTGTGTGTGGTGTGTGTGTGTGGTGTGTGGTGTGTGTGTGGTGTGTGTCTCTGTGTGTGTGTGGTGTGTGTGTGTGGTGTGTGTGTGGTGTGTGTGGTGTGTGTGTGTGGTGTGTGTCTCTGTGTGTGTGTGGTGTGTGTGTGTGGTGTGTGTGTGGTGTGTGTGGTGTGTGTGTGTGGTGTGTGTATGGTGTGTGTGTCTCTGTGTGTGTGTGGTGTGTGTGTGTGGTGTGTGTATGGTGTGTGGTGTGTGTGTGGTGTGTGTGTGGTGTGTGTGGTGTGTGTGTGGTGTGTGTGTGTGTGGTGTGTGTGTGTGGTGTGTGTATGGTGTGTGGTGTGTGTGTGTGGTGTGTGTGTGTGTGGTGTGTGTGTGTGGTGTGTGGTGTGTGTGTGGTGTGTGTCTCTGTGTGTGTGTGGTGTGTGTGTGTGGTGTGTGTGTGGTGTGTGTGGTGTGTGTGTGTGGTGTGTGTATGGTGTGTGTGTGTCTGTGTGTGTGTGTGTGTTGATTATATTCAGTCTTCACACAATATACAGTTTATCAAGACTTTAAATGATAAACTTCTCCTCACAGTCTCACAAACACATCACACACGTGCAGCTCTTCTCACGCGCCGCCTCGACGTCACGTGTTTACGGAGCGTTCAGATCGCCTCAGGCTTTAAACCCGACACACTCGAAGACTCATCACAGCTCCACACTTTCACCCAACACCGTCACCGGAGTGCTCACGTGAAGCGGGAGTCTAGGGTTTAGGGTTTGATTTGGGACACGACCCAACGCCACGACTGCAATGTCTTCTCCTGCACCTTCACTCGCAGTCTCGTGGTCACGTGATCTACACGTGGCGAGACAGTCCGCACTGCGGAGCTAAGACTGACGGCTTTGTAGATCATGCAGCTGGACCAGTTCACTCCGGATTTATTTTACACTGCTGTGATACATACACGGACACACGTGATCACGTACACACGCACACATGGACACATGCACACACATACACGCACACACGGGCACACATACACGTACACACACGCACACACGGGCACACGCACACACACACACACACGGAAACATATACACATGCACACACGCACACACGCACACATGGACACACACATACACACGCACACACGTGAACACATGCACACACACACACACGCACACACGTGAACACATACACGTACACACACGCACACACGGACACACACACACACACACACACACACACACACGGAAACATATACACATGCACACACGGAGACCTGCACACACGTACACACACGCACACACGGACACACATACACATGCACACACGCACACACGGACACATATACACACGCACACACACACACACACGGACACATATACACATGCACACACGGAGACCTGCACACACACACACACATACACATGCACACACGCACACACATACACATGCACACACGCACACACGGACACACGTACACACGCACACACATACACATGCACACACGCACACACGGACACATACACACGCACACACGGACACACGTACACACGCACACACGGACACACATACACATGCACACACGGACACACATACACATGCACACACAGACACACATACACAAGCACACACGCACACACATACACATGCACACACGCACACACATACACATGCACACACGCACACACGGACACACATACACATGCACACACGCACACACGGACACACATACACATGCACACACGGAGACCCACATACACGTACACGCACACACGCACACGTACAGATGCACACACGTACACGCACACACGGAGACCCACATACACGTACACGCACACACGCACACGTACAGATGCACACACGTACACACGCACACACGTACACACGCACACGTACACACGCACACGTACAGATACACACATGCACACGCGACTGGGTTTAAGGCTCTGAGAATGAATATCAGAAGACTTTAAAATGTTGTTCAGGTCAGATTTAGAAAGAAATGTCTTGTGTTCAAACCGCAGTACGACATTCCTGAACCTGTTAGAATGAAAAAAACACCGCTTCATTTCTAGTGTTAAACGTACGGTATATAAATAAATAAATAAAGAGCTACACTCAGTCATGTTTATTATAATGTAGTCGTGTCGTATTACACTGGCATTAACTCTTCATCATTATTATTAATTATGATAACCTCTTTCCAGACGTCCACGTGCAGTCCATTAATATACACTATACGGCCAAAAGTATGTGCTCCCCTGACCATTACACCCATATGAGCTTCTTCCCCAAACTGTTACCACGAAGTCTGCAGAACACAGGTGTATAGAGCGTCTCTGTACGCGTCACTGGAACTGAGGCCTGAACTGTTCCAGCAGGACACACGGAGCACAACGCGAGCTCCATGAAGACGGGGTGTGTTCGTTTTATTTTTATTATTTATTTGTTTAAAGTTTGAAAAGGCAGGATATTGCAGCACAAAGAAACCCAGAACAGCAGCATGGCCTGAAATACATCAAACAGAACACATGCGTCATAACTAGGTCATCCATCCATCCATCCATCCATCCATCCATCTTCTACACCGCTTTTCCTTTTCAGGGTGACGGGGAACCTGGAGCCTATCCCAGGGAGCATCGGGCACGAGGTGAGGTACACCCTGGACAGGGGGCCAGTCCATCACAGGGCACCATAACTAGGTCATTTATAAAGCCATTTAAATACACATAAAATATCATCATTACACAAACATCAAACATATCAATTGGTTCATTCAGAGAATTTATTCGAATGTTTCTGTAACTGTGGTCCAATACCAACCTCATATAGTGTTATAAAATAAAATAAAAAGCGGTTAATTCTCTCCCTTTTAACTTTTACATCAGACATATAATTAATAATAAAACAGCACATTTGGAAAGCTGTGTTTTTTATTATCAAGATAAATTTAAATACAATTAACATAAACATGAATAAACATATCAAGCATGAATAAATGCACATGTCTAATCTGATCTAATCTAATCTAATCTAATCTAACTAACTCCAAAAGAGTTGACTCTTACTATAGGAAGTTTGATCTTAATGTACATTTGAAGTGGTACAAAGTCTTATATTAATCTTTAACTTTGACATTCATAAGAAAACGATGATGGAGAAGTTGGATGTGATTCGTGTATAAAGTATAAAGTATCTGACTCAGCAGAGAGAATAGAAAACTCTGATCAGAACCTCAGTTAGAATTGAGTATTTTTGTTCATTCTTCATTCTTTCTTTACAGTAGTTGTTATTTACTTGCGGAAAGGTTATAACAGATCTGACTGAGAAAAACACAGTTACTGCAGAACCACCAGAGGGCGACAGAGAGCCGCAGACATACCGCTGAACTCGGACCGCTAGGTGTCAGTGTGGAGCGGAAAGAATTCTGTCACATCTCCTGGTTCAGAAAGAGAACAACACAATCACTAGGTAGATATAATAAATATTACAGATAATTAATTCATTATTCATGATTTATCTCACAAATGTTTGAACATGTGAGTAAAAGTTAGAGCCGGGTTACACCTAACAGTTTGGTATGTATGCTGTAATAATAATAATAATAATAATAATAATAATAATAATAATATACACATTCCATTCAGTAATCTCTGGTGTGAACCTGAACATGCCTCAGCTGTAGCAATGAACCAATTAATCTATTGATAAATTAGAAACTTTTTACAGAGAACTGCTGCAGTAAAAACATTAAAGTTACACAATTATCATGACTATCAACAATTTATTAAAACAGCTTCACTATTATCCGAATCAGCAGAGCATGTGGACTGAACACAGATAATATGGATAATTATCATGTATTAATCATAATCACATTGTTTTTGATTACATAACAGTTTATTCGATTCATTTCTGCTAACGTTAAACTCCAATAAATTCCCCAGACTGTGAAATGATATCAGATCAAGCTCACAGCACTACCCGCGTGATTCCATCATGTTTTATTCATCACTCCGTTACAGTAATGACAGTGTTTATTTACTACAACAATAAACACATGATTGTCTTTATTTGTAAATCGTACGCTTGAGCAGGTCTGAGAGAGACATGAGAGAAACCAGCGGAGCAGCTGGAATTCCACCGTAGACATGATATTAACATCATTATTTATTCAGTTATTTATACAGTTTTTTCTCTCAGAGACTTTTTTTTAAAGAGTTCAGATCCTGAGCACTTTCCTCTGCTTTTTATTCTTTTTTGTTCTTACTGCAGTTGATATAAAAGCATTTATTTGTTGTATTAAATGTAAATGTTGGTGATTTATGGGCGATGCCGTTCCTGTGACACAGCCTCCAGGAGTTTGGATGAAAATCTCATTAATTTCTCCTCAAACCCAGTTTAGAAAATCTTTCCTCCCCACCAGGAGAGGCGCTACAGTGCAGGCTATACACTTCCATTAACATCGTATCTCCAGCACAAAACTAAACAAGAGACATTTACATAGAGACACCATTCAGAGACACCGAGGACGGTTTATTTCCGGTTGCTCTGTTTGTGTTTATTAATATTACACACTGGAGTGTGACAGAGTTAAAGACTGAAGCGTAAACACCTGAAATCTGAAATTGTAAAATAACAACATATATATATATATATATATATATACATTTCCAGGTCCGGTACAAGCTCTAAAATACAGAAATAAATGATGTTTCTGAAGAAATAAACAGATCAAAATAAAACACAACATCATTTCCAAGTGCCATTAAACAAACAAATGGTAAATGGGGCACTTATATAGCGCTTTATACTGTGACTCATTCACCCATTCACACACCCATTCACACACCCATTCACACACACACTCACACTCACTCACACACTCACACACACAGTCACACACCAATGGTAGCAAAGCTGCCATGCAAGGCCCTAACTTGCCATCAGGAGCAACTTTCAGCAAGGTTCAGTGTCTCGCCCAAGGGCACTTCGGTACGTGGAATCATGTGGAGTCACGTGGAGTCACGTGGAGTCACGTGGGCCGGGAATCAAACCGCCAACCCTATGATTAGTGGACAGCCCGCTCTACCACCTGATCCACAGCCACAATAAATAAATAAACAAATTAACAAATAAATAAATTCAGGTTGATTTTTTAAATAATTCTGTTATTAAAAAGATTTAATCAAGGTAATAAATTAAACATTTTAATATTTGAATAAGGCTACAGTGTTTTGTAATTATTTTTTTGTGATTTTAAATAATGTGAAGGTGTAAAGAGTGAAGCTGGTTTGCGTGATTTTCACTCTGTCACCTCTTCACACTTTCCAGCTTTAATGAAAACATTATGAGGCTTACTGCAGAATAATCAGAGCTGGAAGGACTTTCACTTTAGGACAGAATTATAGGTTTCATCTACAAAACAACTACATTTGAATAAAGTGTTAAAATAAAAAAAGAAAAAGAAAAGCACCAAAACACGTGTGCTCAGTAGGGGGCGCTGCTGAGTCTCTCTGTCTACAGAGAACGGAAATGGAGAGAACAGCTTTCCTGTTTTTAAATTTTTTTTTAACAGAAATACCAAAGATTCCAAAGTGTGTTTATATTTCTATTAGAATGAAATAAATAAGCAGTAAATAACATGCAGCACAGATAACTGATCATCTGAGGATTTGTTCAGGATATCAAGGTTCTGATCCACAAGATTTTATACGGAATCCTTCTATAACAAGCTTGTCATGGAACTGTCCGGTCTTTCCTGTGTGGAACGTTCCAGCTCCGTCCCCTGATCTTCACCTGTATCCAGCGATGACATCATCTGATCTGTGCTGAATATTTCCTTAAACAAACACTGCACAAGTAAACGAACCTCTGTTAAAATGAATTGATTCCTCCATTAGCACTTTAAATGAGCAGTGATTAAACCCCTGATTAAAAAACCTGACCTCGACCCCTCTCACCTGTCCAGCTATAGACCGATATCAAACCTCTTTATTATGCTCAATCTTATGCTCGTACTTACACAGGAACAACATTCATGAAATGCATCAGTCAGGATTTAGACCTCATCGTAGCACAGAGACAGCGTTAGTTAAAGTAGTAAATGACCTTCTACTGACCTCTGATCAGGGTTGTGTCTCGCTGCTTGTGTTACTCGACCTTAGTGCAGCTTTTGATACTATAGATCACACTATTCTCCTTGATAGATTAGAAAATGTTGTTGGCATTAAGGGAACAGTCCTCTCCTGTCTCAGGTCTTATCTGACCGATCGTTATCAGTTCGTAGATGTAAATGGAGACTTCTCCACACATACCGAGGTTAAATTTGGTGTTCCACAAGGTTCTGTTTTAGGCCCACTGCTTTTTTCTTTATATATGCTACCTCTAGGTCAAATTATTCGTAAACATGGAATGATCTTCCACTGTTATGCTGATGATACACAGCTGTATGTTTCAGCGAAGCCAGAGGACAGACAGCAGCTTAGTAAAGTTGAGGAATGTGTAAAGGACATTAGATGTTGGATGATTATTAACTTCCTTTTACTTAATTCTGATCAGACAGAAGAACTTGTACTAGGACCACGTGGCAAAGAAGTAATCTTTAGATGGATGGCCTCTCAGTTTCATCATGTGCAGCAGTGAAAGATAATATCATTAAGATGTCTTTTATTTATCTCAGAAACGTTGATAAGCTAAGATGAAAATTGAATTGAACTGTATTTATTTCACCAAAACTGAATCTGTTTAGTTTCATGTGGAAATGCAGAAAATCTGATTAGAGTCGAAGTGATAAACTTCCCTCTTCAATTGCAGATTTTTTTGTTTCTCTGGTTTTTACACACACACACACACACACACACACACATATGTGTGTGCGTGTGTGTGTGTGCGTGTGTATGTGTGTGTTATTTTATTATTATTATTATTATTACTATTATTATTTTACTTCAGAAGGAACTGACGATCGGAAAGGTCTGTAGTTGTTCGGCAGGAATGAGGTGTAGAGACACACAGGAGGTTTTTAGCTTAAATGTAGAAGTGAAAAGGTCTCTGACGACACGAGAGCTGATTAAAATGTGTTTGTGGAAGAACCTGAGCTGTGTTTATCCAGCTGCCACGGACGCCACACGTGATCAGGTTTAACTGCTTCTCACAGGAGGGGATTCTCCTGGATCACGGTGCAGTCAGAACATCGCTCAACATCGCAAAACATCACAAAACACTCAGCCAATGGGAAAAAATTCATTCTGAAGAAATAAAATAGCCAACATAACACACACACACACACACACACACACACACACACACACACACACACACACACACACACACAAGGTAACAGCATTGTCATTATACTCTGAGAAGGACACATGGGTCATCAGAGAGGAAACACATTTGTCTCCTGCTGGTCTCTGTCTCGCGTCTCCTCCTCACGTGTCATTTATTTTCCTCAACAGAGAAGCCGATAAAGACGCAACACTAAA
>NC_030430.2:26585226-26610226 GCF_001660625.3 Ictalurus punctatus
ATAGACTGGAGTCAATAATCACACCAAGCTATTTCATCCAGTGTCTAATGTCCTTTACACATTTATTATATTATATTATATTACATTACACATTCCTCAACTTTACTAAGCTGCTGTCTGTCCTCTGGCTTCGCTGAAACATACAGCTGTGTATCATCAGCATAACAGTGGAAGATCATTCCATGGTTACGAATAATTTGACCTAGAGGTAGCATATATAAAGTAAAGAGCAGTGGGCCTAAAACAGAACCCTGTGGAACACCAAATTTAACCTCGGTATGTGTGGAGAATTCACCATTTACATCTACGAACTGATAACGATCGGTCAGATAAGACCTGAGCCAGGAGAGGACTGTTCCCTTAATGCCAACAACATTTTCTAATCTATCAAGTAGAATAGTGTGATCTATAGTATCAAAAGCTGCACTAAGGTCGAGTAACACAAGCAGCGAGACACAACCCTGATCAGAGGTCAGTAGAAGGTCATTTACTACTTTAACTAACGCTGTCTCTGTGCTACGATGAGGTCTAAATCCTGACTGATGCATTTCATGAATGTTGTTCCTGTGTAAGTACGAGCAGAGCTGCTGTGTACAACCGTCTCTAAGATCTTGGAGGTGAAGGGGAGGTTTGATATCGGTCTATAGCTGGACAGGTGAGAGGGGTCGAGGTCAGGTTTTTTAATCAGGGGTTTAATCACTGCTCATTTAAATGATTTAAGTACACAGCCAGTGCTAAGGGAAGAACTGATTATATTTAGAAGGGGTGTGATTACTTCTGGAATAATCTGTATGAAGGAAGATGTAGGTAAGGGATGTAGTGTACAAGTTGATGATTTTGATGAAGAGATGAATGAGAGTTCGGTCTCTGTAAGGGGAGTAAAACATTGTGATGGTTGATTCATGAAATCCTCGCTGCGGTATAATGATTGTGATTGTGTTCCTGTTTCTGTGGTGGTTTTATTCCTACTTTATTTTCCTACAGTATTAAATAAGAATCTAGGATTATTATTGTTTTCTTCTATTAAGGTGGAGAGAGAGTTAGATCGGAGAGAGGAGGTTCAGGAGGCTCTCCTTCCATGCTGTTTGAAATACGACCAATTTGGTTTGACAGCGTTTACGTTCTAATCGTCGAGTGGTCTGTTTTAAGGTGTGTGTGTGCGTGTGTGCGTGTGTGCGTGTGTGTGTGTGTGTGTGTGTGTGTGTGATGCTTATACCACGGTGCTAGCTTTTTCTCTCTAATTATTTTTCTTTTAAGTGGAGCTATCTTATCTAGCGTGTAGTGGAACGTTGACGCTGAGCATTCAGTCGTCTGATCGAGGTCTCGGTGCAGTTTCTGACGTGAATGTACGTTTGACGCGGTAGCGTGCCGAGGTGCAAATATTATCATCAATACAAACGAGATGAGATAATGATCTGAGATAGCTTCAGACTGCGGAAGTGTTATTGTATATGTATTTTCTGTATTTAATCCGTATGTTAGTATGAGGTGGGACCGTCATCATGAGTAGGTCCGATTACGTTCTGATTGACCCCTACTGAATCTCAGATGGACATAACCGCTGTTCTCAGAGGGTCCTCCGAGTCATCAGAATGAATAACGCTCTGTCTAGAGAAACAACCAGGTTTGAGATGAAATCTGAAAATTCTCCAAGGAATTCAGAATATGGCCCTGATGGTCTGTAAATAATAGAGGAATCGACTCGGCAGACTTATTTTTTGTGGCTGTGTGTGTTATACTAGTATAAAGAACTTCAGAGGAGTTGAGTTGATGACTGGGTTTGTGTGTGAGGTCTAGATTATCATTATAAATATGTGCGACACCGCCTCCTCTGCCGGTTAGACGGGGCTGATGTATATGTCAGCCTTACCTTCAAAACTACTCCGATTATCTATAAAGCACCACCTGGACCTCCAGCAGTTCAGCGACCATGACCTGCTGTAAGCTACATCACCACGCCGCACTGGGATGAGGCCAGAGCACATACTACTGCATCGGACACCGCCTTCACTAATTTACACACCTCTACAACATCACTCTTAGTGACCTCCGACTGATGAAGGCGTACATCATTAATTTTAACATAAGACCCCAAGATTAACTGCTATGTCCGGTGTCCTGGCTCCCGGTGTTCACCTAACTAAAGCTGCTGGGGCCCTAAAGGCCTAGCTAATATCACCTGCCTTAAGATAGAGTCTCCTATAACCAGAGCTCTTTCAGGTTTCTCAGCAGGTTCTTCACTGAGGAGAGCAAACCTGTTGGACACGTGAAGAGGAGAGGAGCGGTGCTCCCTTGGGCGAGCCTCCTTAGCTGTGAGGGCTCTCATCCGGAGTTGGGGGATTGCTACTGGCAAACGATTTGAAACCTGGAACTACATATTTCCTCATCCCACTGAAATGAGTTTCTGCTTACGACGCTGCAGCACAGCACACGGCTCGCTTTTAGACCCGAGTGTGACTCGCAGGCACAGCACACAGGCGTTGATTTTAACCCACGTTTCAGCACAGTGAGATGAGCTCGCGTTGTGCAATAGCGCTCGCTACGCTACAGATCTGCTGTGAATTCTGCACAGTGTGAAAATGGAGTATTCTGTTTTCCAAGTTCACGTGGGCTACATTAAACCAGGCTGCAGGATGGATTTATGTTAGACACGTGTTCCACACACACACAAACACAAACACTTACCTTTAAACCCCCAAAATAGCATTTACTTTTACATTTATGTTATTTGGCAGATGCAGTGATGCAGAGCGATTTACAGAATCAGGGACAGAAAATACAGACTGAAGAAGGAAAAGAGTTTTTTAACCCACTGCGTCCCAAATCGCTTCACATTTAATCAGTGTTTAGAGTTTTGTTTTAAATCATTCCCAGTTCAGGGATTTATATCTGATCTGAGACCTGTCAGTCTGGGGTTCTGTCCTCATGTTGATCACAGATCAGACCTCAGAGATCAGACACACTCAGGTTCTCTCGGTTCCCTGTCAGGGAGACGGGAGTGTCGGCGAGGGCGTGGTCCCGATGCGGTGTCAGTTCACCCTGTTATGACGTGTTAGTGTGAGAAAAACCCCACGTTCCTCTGAAGCCAGAAAAGACGAGACGCGAAACACAGTGTGAATCACCTGTATAGTGGGACAGTGTGTGTGTGTGTGTGTGTGTGTGTGTGTGAGTGTGTGTGTGAGTGTGTGAAGAAATTCTCCCGTCTTTGACAGCAGTGTAAAATCAGTTCCCTCCTTTATTCTCCAGTGAACATGTGATAAACCTTCAGTCTGATTCTTTTCTTTTGGATTTTTATGATTTGTTAAGAGAGGGTCTAATCATAAATCAGATCATTTCAAAATGTGACTTAGGCATTTCAGCAAGAAGAAATTCCTGTGTACAGTGACGACCTGTCGAACAGCACAGACGTGTGAGGGGGAAGAGAAAAAAGACAAAAAAGCTGATAAAAAAACAAACAACAAATAACAGACAAAAACAAAAGCACAAAATAGAAACAACAAATTGAACAGTTACTGTGTGACACTGTTTGTGTAGCTGAAAACCAGATCTCACCTATAACCCGAATCATAACACCACCCATAACCCCACCTGTAAACCTAATCATAACCCCACCCATAACCACACCCGTAAACCTAATCATAACCCCACCCATAACCCCACCTGTAAACCTAATCATAACCCCACCCATAACCCCACCTGTAAACCTAATCATAACCCCACCCATAACCCCACACATAACCCTAACTATAACCCCACCCATAACCCTAAATATAACCCCACCCATAACCCTAAATATAACCCCACCCATAACCCTAAATATAACCCCACCCATAACCCCACACACAACCCTAACTATAACCCCACCCATAACCCTAAATATAACCCCACACATAACCCTAACTATAACCCCACCCATAACCCTAAATATAACCCCACCCATAACCCCACCCATAAACCTAACTACAACCCCACCCATAACCCTAACTATAACCCCACCCATAACCCTAAATATAACCCCACACATAACCCTAACTATAACCCCACCCATAACCCTAAATATAACCCCACCCATAACCCCACCCATAAACCTAACTACAACCCCACCCATAACCCTAACTATAACCCCACCCATAACCCCACCCGTATAACTAACTATGACCCCACCCATACCCCTAACTATAACCCCACCCATAACCCCACACACAACCCTGACTATAACCCCACCCATAACGCAACCCGCATAACTAACTATAACCCCACCCATAAGCCTCACTATAACCCCACCCATAACCCTAAATATAACCCCACCCATAACCCTAACTATAACCCCACCCATAAACCCACACACAACCCTAACTATAACCCCACCCATAACCCTAACTATAACCCCACCCATAACCCTAACTATAACCCCACCCATAAACCCACACACAACCCTAACTATAACCCCACCCATAACCCTAAATATAACCCCACACATAGCCCTAACTATAACCCCACCCATAACCCTAACTATAACCCCACCCATAATACTAACTATAACCCCACCCATAACCCCACACACAACCATAACTATAACCCCACCCATAACCCCACACACAACCATAACTATAACCCCACACATAACCCCACACAACCCCACCCATAACCCTAACTATATCCCTACCCATAACCCCACACACAACCCTAACTATAACCCCACCCATAACCCCACCCATAACCCCACACATAACCCCACCCATAACCCCACACATAACCCTAACTATAACCCCACCCATAACCCCACACATAACACACACATTAATCACCACCTTCCTTCTCCAGTCTTCTTCTTCACATCACTGTAGCGTTCACATCACCGCGGCGGAGTGGAGAACCGGTTCTGCTTCCTGTTTATTATCCGTCTGCGACCGCGCTCCTGTCCTCGTCCTTGTGCTGTTAGGAGACAAGGTGATGTTTCTAAAATAGCAGCTTTCAGCCACAGCTTGATCGTCTTACACGCTCTGTTCAGGAACATCGTGACATCATCATGACATCATCATGACATCATCATCACAGAGAAACAGAGAGAATAATAGGTCAGTTTGTTCGTTCAGACGTTTTCGTCACTGTGATTTTTACGTTAAAGCAGATTAAAGCATTAAACATGTCATTCTACACGTTCTGTAATATTTAATAATACAGATTAATATTTAACACTCAGCAGTGACAGAACTCACAATTTTGTATTTTTATTGTATTTATGTAGTAAAATGTTTAACAGGAGTAATGTGGGTGTAGGAGGCGAGTATTACAGCTCATAACAAACATTACTGACTCTTTTGTTTATTTTGTCCCTTAAAACCATGACTCCTGAGAGTGGCCTCACGTTAAGGTCACGGCATTCTGTGTTGATGTAATAACAATAGCATGGAAATATAATGTTTCATAATAACATGTAGATATCTGTAGAGACTGTCAGATTATTAGGAACATGGAATAATAGCTCAGGCTAATCTCATTTAATTAGCATGTGTGGTTATAATTATTATTTTTAAATATTCCTTAAATCAAGTTGAAAGGAACTCCGTAATGACAGGAAGTCAGAACCTCTTGCTACCAAAAACGAGCTAAAAGTACTGCTTTTCAAACAATTACCATGATTTGAATCTTTTTTATTTTCGAAAGTGAGTTTGTTTGATGTTTTAATGCTTCCTCTACTTGCACGCTTGTTAGTACACTTCAGTGTGTTTATATCACGCTGCGCTGCGGTTATTGTGTAATGTGCAGTCTGAATGTGAACGTTGTCACCTGTCGTGGTTCTGTAGTGTGAAATGTTTTTATGATAATGTGAATGAGAATGTGAGCTCGTACTGCAGAACACTGTGTTTATGTGAAAGTTACGACGTTGTGGCATCTGGAGCTGCGGCTGAGTTTAAAACGCCTCATTGAAGATGTCTCGTAGATGCCGAGCTGCTGGATCTCTCTCTCTATTCTCTCTCTCTCTCTCTCTCTCTCTCTCTCTCTCTCTCTCTCTCTCTCTCTCTATTCTCTCTCTCTCTCACACACTCTGTCTCTCTCTCTTTCTATTCTCTCTCTCACTGTCTCTCTTTCTCTCTCTCACTCTGTCTCTGTCTCTTTCTATTCTCTCTCTCTCTCTCTATTCTCTCTCTCTCTCACCCTCTCTCACTCTCTATATTCTCTCACTCTCTTTCTATTCTCTCTCTCTCACTCTGTCTGTCTCTCTCTCTCTCTCGTGCGCATGGACTGAGTGAGTGGGCGGAGTCGGAGCGGTAGTGAGTGAGTGTGGGCGGAGTTGGAGCGGTAGCGAGTGAGTGTGGGCGGAGCGTGGCCGAGTGCTCCAAATTTCGCTTGTTCTCTTTTCTATCTTTTCTTCTTCAGAAACATGATTTCCTGTTGGTCTTTGTTTTCTGAGGGGATCTAAATTTACTCTAGTTTGTTGTGTGTGTGTGTGTGTGTGTGTGTGTGTGTGTGTGTGTGTCTGGGTGTGTGTGATTTTTCTCGCTGGCCTGGGCGGCTGCTTCCGTGGTTGGAAGCATGGCTGCCTCAGGTACGGAGAAGTATGATTCCCTCACATGGCGGCATGCTATAAAAGTAGCCACTACCGCCATCATTGAGGAGGTTAGTCTGGCCGTGGGGGAGAGTGTTGGGGAGAGTGTTGGGGGAGATTGTTGGGGGAGATTGTTGGGGGAGAGTGTTGGGGAGAGTGTTGGGGGGAGAGTGTTGGGGGAGAGTGTTGAGGGGAGAGTGTTGGGGAGAGTGTTGGGGGAGAGTGTTGGGGAGATTGTTGGGGGAGAGTGTTGGGGGAGAGTGTTGAGGGGAGAGTGTTGGGGAGAGTGTTGGGGGAGAGTGTTGGGGGGAGAGTGTTGGGGGAGAGTGCTGGGAGAGTGTTGGGGGAGAGTGTTGGGGGGAGAGTGTTGGGGGAGAGTGCTGGTGGCAGAGTGTTGGTGGATAGTGTTGGGAGAGTGTTGGGGGAGAGTGTTGGGGGGAGATTGTTGGGGGAGAGTGTTGGGGGAGAGTGTTGAGGGGAGAGTGTTGGGGGAGAGTGTTGGGGGAGAGTGTTGGGGAGAGTGTTGGTGGAGAGTGTTGGTGGAGAGTGTTGAGGGGAGAGTGTTGGGGGAGAGTGTTGGGAGAGTGTTGGGGAGAGTGTTGGGGGAGAGTGTTGGGAGAGTGTTGGGGAGATTGTTGGGGGAGAGTGTTGAGGGGAGAGTGTTGGGGGAGAGTGTTGGGAGAGTGTTGGGGAGAGTGTTGGGGGAGAGTGTTGGTGGATAGTGTTGGGGGAGAGTGTTGGGAGAGTGTTGGGGGAGAGTGTTGGTGGAGAGTGTTGAGGGGAGAGTGTTGAGGGGAGAGTGTTGGGGGAGAGTGTTGAGGGGAGAGTGTTGGGGGAGAGTGTTGGTGGATAGTGTTGGGGAGAGTGTTGGGGAGAGTGTTGGGGGAGAGTGTTGGGGGAGAGTGTTGGGGAGAGTGTTGGGGGAGAGTGTTGGGGAGAGTGTTGGGAGTGTGTTGGGGGAGAGTGTTGGTGGATAGTGTTGGGGAGAGTGTTGGGGAGAGTGTTGAGCGGAGAGTGTTGGGGAGAGTTTTGGGGGAGAGTGTTGGTGGATAGTGTTGGGAGAGTGTTGGGGAGAGTGTTGGGGAGAATGTTGAGGGGAGAGTGTTGGGGGAGAGTGTTGGGGGAGAATGTTGAGGGGAGAGTGTTGGGGGAGAGTGTTGGGGAGAATGTTGAGGGGAGAGTGTTGGGGGAGAGTGTTGGGGGAGAATGTTGAGGGGAGAGTGTTGGGGGAGAGTGTTGGGGAGAATGTTGAGGGGAGAGTGTTGGGGAGAGTGTTGGGGAGAGTGTTGGGGGAGAGTGTTGGGGAGAATGTTGAGGGGAGAGTGTTAGGGGAGAGTGTTGGGGGAGAGTGTTGGGGAGAGTGTTGGGGGAGAGTGTTGGGGGAGAGTGTTGGGGAGAATGTTGAGGGGAGAGTGTTGGGGGAGAGTGTTGGGGAGAGTGTTGGGGGATAGTGTTGGGAGATTGTTGGGGGAGAGTGTTGGGGAGAGTGTTGGGGGAGAGTGTTGGGAGAGTGTGGGGGAGAGTGTTGAGGGGAGAGTGTTGGGGAGAGTGTTGAGGGGAGAGTGTTGGGGGAGAGTGTTGAGGGGAGAGTGTTGGGGGAGAGTGTTGGTGGATAGTGTTGGGGAGAGTGTTGGGGAGAGTGTTGGGGAGAGTGTTGGGGGAGAGTGTTGGGGAGAGTGTTGGGAGTGTGTTGGGGGAGAGTGTTGGGGAGAGTGTTGGGGAGAGTGTTGAGCGGAGAGTGTTGGGGAGAGTTTTGGGGGAGAGTGTTGGTGGATAGTGTTGGGAGAGTGTTGGGGAGAGTGTTGGTGGAGAGTGTTGGGGAGAATGTTGAGGGGAGAGTGTTGGGGGAGAGTGTTGGGGGAGAATGTTGAGGGGAGAGTGTTGGGGAGAGTGTTGGGGGAGAGTGTTGGGGAGAATGTTGAGGGGAGAGTGTTGGGGAGAGTGTTGGGGAGAGTGTTGGGGAGAATGTTGAGGGGAGAGTGTTAGGGGAGAGTGTTGGGGGAGAGTGTTGGGGAGAGTGTTGGGGGAGAGTGTTGGGGGAGAGTGTTGGGGAGAATGTTGAGGGGAGAGTGTTGGGGGAGAGTGTTGGGGAGAGTGTTCGGGGAGAGTGTTGGTGGATAGTGTTGGGAGATTGTTGGGGGAGAGTGTTGGGGAGAGTGTTGGGGGAGAGTGTTGGGAGAGTGTGGGGGAGAGTGTTGAGGGGAGAGTGTTGGGGAGAGTGTTGGGGGAGAGTGTTGGTGGATAGTGTTGGGGAGAATGTTGAGGGGAGAGTGTTGGGGAGAGTGTTGGGGGAGAGTGTTGGGGAGAATGTTGAGGGGAGAGTGTTGGGGGAGAGTGTTGGGGGAGAGTGTTGGGGAGAGTGTTGGGGGAGAGTGTTGGGGAGAATGTTGAGGGGAGAGTGTTGGGAGAGTGTTGGGGGAGAGTGTGGGGGAGAGTGTTGGGGGAGAGTGTTGGGGGAGAGTGTTGGTGGATAGTGTTGGGAGATTGTTGGGGGAGATTGTTGGGGGAGAGTGTTGGGGGAGAGTGTTGGGGAGAGTGTTGGGGAGAGTGTTGGGGGAGAGTGTTGGTGGATAGTGTTGGGAGAGTGTTGAGGGGAGAGTGTTGGGGAGAGTGTTGGGGGAGAGTGTTGGGGAGAATGTTGAGGGGAGAGTGTTGGTGGATAGTGTTGGGAGAGTGTTGAGGGGAGAGTGTTGGGGAGAGTGTTGGGAGAGTGTGGGGGAGAGTGTTGAGGGGAGAGTGTTGGGGAGAGTGTTGGGGAGAGTGTTGGGGGAGAGTGTTGGGGGAGAGTGTTGGGGAGAGTGTGGGGGAGAGTGTTGAGGGGAGAGTGTTGGGGAGAGTGTTGGGGGAGAGTGTTGGGGGAGAGTGTTGGGGAGAGTGTGGGGGAGAGTGTTGGGGAGAGTGTTGGGGAGAGTGTTGGGGGAGAGTGTTGGTGGATAGTGTTGGGGAGAGTGTTGAGCGGAGAGTGTTGGTGGATAGTGTTGGGGAGAGTGTTGAGGGGAGAGTGTTGGGGAGAGTGTTGGTGGAGAGTGTTGGTGGAGAGTGTTGAGGGGAGAGTGTTGGGGGAGAGTGTTGGGAGAGTGTTGGGGAGAGTGTTGGGGGAGAGTGTTGGGAGAGTGTTGGGGAGATTGTTGGGGGAGAGTGTTGAGGGGAGAGTGTTGGGGGAGAGTGTTGGGAGAGTGTTGGGGAGAGTGTTGGGGGAGAGTGTTGGTGGATAGTGTTGGGGGAGAGTGTTGGGAGAGTGTTGGGGGAGAGTGTTGGTGGAGAGTGTTGAGGGGAGAGTGTTGAGGGGAGAGTGTTGGGGGAGAGTGTTGAGGGGAGAGTGTTGGGGGAGAGTGTTGGTGGATAGTGTTGGGGAGAGTGTTGGGGAGAGTGTTGGGGGAGAGTGTTGGGGGAGAGTGTTGGGGAGAGTGTTGGGGGAGAGTGTTGGGGAGAGTGTTGGGAGTGTGTTGGGGGAGAGTGTTGGTGGATAGTGTTGGGGAGAGTGTTGGGGAGAGTGTTGAGCGGAGAGTGTTGGGGAGAGTTTTGGGGGAGAGTGTTGGTGGATAGTGTTGGGAGAGTGTTGGGGAGAGTGTTGGGGAGAATGTTGAGGGGAGAGTGTTGGGGGAGAGTGTTGGGGGAGAATGTTGAGGGGAGAGTGTTGGGGGAGAGTGTTGGGGAGAATGTTGAGGGGAGAGTGTTGGGGGAGAGTGTTGGGGGAGAATGTTGAGGGGAGAGTGTTGGGGGAGAGTGTTGGGGAGAATGTTGAGGGGAGAGTGTTGGGGAGAGTGTTGGGGAGAGTGTTGGGGGAGAGTGTTGGGGAGAATGTTGAGGGGAGAGTGTTAGGGGAGAGTGTTGGGGGAGAGTGTTGGGGAGAGTGTTGGGGGAGAGTGTTGGGGGAGAGTGTTGGGGAGAATGTTGAGGGGAGAGTGTTGGGGGAGAGTGTTGGGGAGAGTGTTGGGGGATAGTGTTGGGAGATTGTTGGGGGAGAGTGTTGGGGAGAGTGTTGGGGGAGAGTGTTGGGAGAGTGTGGGGGAGAGTGTTGAGGGGAGAGTGTTGGGGAGAGTGTTGAGGGGAGAGTGTTGGGGGAGAGTGTTGAGGGGAGAGTGTTGGGGGAGAGTGTTGGTGGATAGTGTTGGGGAGAGTGTTGGGGAGAGTGTTGGGGAGAGTGTTGGGGGAGAGTGTTGGGGAGAGTGTTGGGAGTGTGTTGGGGGAGAGTGTTGGGGAGAGTGTTGGGGAGAGTGTTGAGCGGAGAGTGTTGGGGAGAGTTTTGGGGGAGAGTGTTGGTGGATAGTGTTGGGAGAGTGTTGGGGAGAGTGTTGGTGGAGAGTGTTGGGGAGAATGTTGAGGGGAGAGTGTTGGGGGAGAGTGTTGGGGGAGAATGTTGAGGGGAGAGTGTTGGGGAGAGTGTTGGGGGAGAGTGTTGGGGAGAATGTTGAGGGGAGAGTGTTGGGGAGAGTGTTGGGGAGAGTGTTGGGGAGAATGTTGAGGGGAGAGTGTTAGGGGAGAGTGTTGGGGGAGAGTGTTGGGGAGAGTGTTGGGGGAGAGTGTTGGGGGAGAGTGTTGGGGAGAATGTTGAGGGGAGAGTGTTGGGGGAGAGTGTTGGGGAGAGTGTTCGGGGAGAGTGTTGGTGGATAGTGTTGGGAGATTGTTGGGGGAGAGTGTTGGGGAGAGTGTTGGGGGAGAGTGTTGGGAGAGTGTGGGGGAGAGTGTTGAGGGGAGAGTGTTGGGGAGAGTGTTGGGGGAGAGTGTTGGTGGATAGTGTTGGGGAGAATGTTGAGGGGAGAGTGTTGGGGAGAGTGTTGGGGGAGAGTGTTGGGGAGAATGTTGAGGGGAGAGTGTTGGGGGAGAGTGTTGGGGGAGAGTGTTGGGGAGAGTGTTGGGGGAGAGTGTTGGGGAGAATGTTGAGGGGAGAGTGTTGGGAGAGTGTTGGGGGAGAGTGTGGGGGAGAGTGTTGGGGGAGAGTGTTGGGGGAGAGTGTTGGTGGATAGTGTTGGGAGATTGTTGGGGGAGATTGTTGGGGGAGAGTGTTGGGGGAGAGTGTTGGGGAGAGTGTTGGGGAGAGTGTTGGGGGAGAGTGTTGGTGGATAGTGTTGGGAGAGTGTTGAGGGGAGAGTGTTGGGGAGAGTGTTGGGGGAGAGTGTTGGGGAGAATGTTGAGGGGAGAGTGTTGGTGGATAGTGTTGGGAGAGTGTTGAGGGGAGAGTGTTGGGGAGAGTGTTGGGAGAGTGTGGGGGAGAGTGTTGAGGGGAGAGTGTTGGGGAGAGTGTTGGGGAGAGTGTTGGGGGAGAGTGTTGGGGGAGAGTGTTGGGGAGAGTGTGGGGGAGAGTGTTGAGGGGAGAGTGTTGGGGAGAGTGTTGGGGGAGAGTGTTGGGGGAGAGTGTTGGGGAGAGTGTGGGGGAGAGTGTTGGGGAGAGTGTTGGGGAGAGTGTTGGGGGAGAGTGTTGGTGGATAGTGTTGGGGAGAGTGTTGAGCGGAGAGTGTTGGTGGATAGTGTTGGGGAGAGTGTTGAGGGGAGAGTGTTGGGGAGAGTGTTGGGGAGAGTGTTGGGGGAGAGTGTTGGTGGATAGTGTTGGGGAGAGTGTTGAGGGGAGAGTGTTGGGGAGAGTGTTGGGAGAGTGTGGGGGAGAGTGTTGAGGGGAGAGTGTTGGGGAGAGTGTTGGGGGAGAGTGTTGGGGAGAGTGTTGGGGAGAGTGTTGGGGGAGAGTGTTGGGGAGAGTGTTGGGGGAGAGTGTTGGGGGAGAGTGTTGGGGAGAGTGTTGGGGGAGAGTGTTGGTGGATAGTGTTGGGGAGAGTGTTGAGCGGAGAGTGTTGGGGAGAGTGTTGGGGAGAGTGTTGAGCCGAGAGTGTTTGCGAGAGTGTTGGTGAGAGTGTTATGGGAGAGTGTTGGTGGATAGTGTTGGGAGAGTGTTGGGGAGATTGTTGGGGAAAGTGTTGGACACGACAACATTCTGTCTGGGGAGGAAACCGGAGTACCCCAGTTTACGGAGAAACCCCCACAGCACGGGGAGAACATGGAAACTCTGCACACACAGGGCCACGGTGGGAATCGAACCCCTGACGCTGGCGGTGTGAGGCGAACGTGCTGACCACTAAGTTTGTTAAAAAAAACAAGGGGGTTTATGGCAGAAGGGGGTTTCACTGAACAGGAGGGATGCCGTCTAAAGAAAATCCTTACAAAAGTCAGTATAATGTTAGACAACAATGAGAGTCATAGTCAATCCTAGACCTTTATTATGTACATGTATCTATTATTTTTCCTCTTATTTATGAGTGAAGTTCAAATTGCTTCATTGAATTTAAATGGAGCAAGGGAAAGGAATAAAAGGTTTTTGTTATTTGAAAAAGTAAAGCAAAAGAAAATATATGTAATTTTTGCACAGGAAGCCCAAACAGATGCCAGTAATGCTGCTGACTGGACCAGGGAGTTTGAGGGGTTATCTTGTTGAAGTCATAAGACGTCGACCAGTCTGGGAGTAGCTATTCTTTTGTCCCGAAATTTTATTCCCTCTTCGTATCAAGTTGATGAAATTATAAAGGGTAGACTGTTAAAGGTTAGAGCACAGTATGAAAATATGGAAAAATTGTTTTGGTTTGTGTTTATGCCCCGACCGCAGCCATTGAAAGAATGGTATTTTTACGAACCTTAGACGATGTTCTGAAGATTTGTGACTCTGAGGATTTCTTAATTCTAGGGGGGGATTTTAATTCTACGGAGCTGGGTATAGACAGGAATCATGTAGAGCCCCATATGCCATCACGTAGAAGGCTAGTTGAGTTAATAAATTCCTTTGATCTTGCTGACATTTGGAGACATTTTCACCACATGCAAGAAGAGTATACCTGGGTGCACTCCTACAATAATATGCTCTCTATGGCCAGATTGGATAAATTTGATGGTTTTAAACAGCAGTTAAGTGCTTTTAGAAGTTGTGCGATTATACCAGTAGAATTTTAAAGCGTGCGTACTGGCATTTTAACACCAGTTTATTGCATGACATTCATTTTAGAGATGTGTTCAAATACTTTTGGAGTGATTTTAGGACCACAAAGGTTTCTTTTAAATCTGTGCACAGTGGTGGGATTTTGCCAAAACACAATTTAAACAGTTGTGTCAGCAGTATACCTCCAGTGTCACAAGAGACACAACTCACCGTATGAAATCCTTGGAGAACGAAATAATGGAGCTTCAAGGGTTAGTAAAAAATGCAAGCAGGCAAGTATGCATGGAAAATTTAAGAATAAAAAAGAGTTTATTGATTAAATTGCTAGACGTTACCGCACAAGGAGCTCTGGTCAGGTCACGGTTTCAGAATGTGGTGTGTATGGATGCACCGTCAAAATTCTTTTTTAATTTGGAAAAAAAAGGTAAAAAAAGATGATACGTGGCCTGTTTTCTGAGGATGGAACACTTTTATCTGACCATAGAGAAATTCGAAAGAGAGCAGTTGGTTTCTAAAAGGAACTGTACGAGTGTGAAATCTCCGATGAGCAGGCCCATGATAACGTCTTCTTGAAGGATCTCCCTCAGGTGTTAAAGGAAGCACATGCAGACCTCGGAGGGGCTTTGACCCTAGAGGAACTGCTACGAGCCCTCCAGGGTATGGAGAGTAACAAGGCAGCAGGGATCGACAGTCTACCGGCTGACTTTTATAAGTCTCTTTGGCCTGAAATGGGTGCAGACCTACTGGAGGGACTGGGTGACAGTTTAGTCGCGGGGCGGCTGCCACTCAGTTGTCACAGAGCAGTATTGACTCTGCTGCCTAACAAAGGAGATCTAAATGACATAAGATCATGGAGACCTGTTTCAGTCTTCTGTGTGAAATATTGACTGCTCTCTAAGGTATTGGCAAACCGACTTAGTATAGTCATGGAAGAGGTGATCCATCCGGACCAGACCTGCTGTGTGCCGGGTCGAGTCATTCACGACAATATTTCTTTCATTAGGGACGTCGTAGAAGTCGGGAAGATTTTTAATTTGGATTTTGGTCTGGTCTAATTGATCAAGAAAAGGCTTTCGACAGGGTTGAGCATACTTACCTATGGAACGTTTTGACTGCTTTTGGCTTTATTTCGGATTTTATTAATAAAATAAGAGTTCTGTATCGTGACAGTGAAAGTATACTGAAGGTTAATGGTGACTTGTGTGCTCCTTTTAAAGTTCATAGGGGAATAAGACAAGGATGCCCACTATCAGGCATGTTGTATTCCCTTGCGATTGAACCTCTTTTAACAAAACTGAGAACTGAACTGCAAGCTATAACAATTCTGAAATGTGAGAGTGTTTTTAAACTATCAGCATATGCTGATGATGTGGCGATACTTGTTGGTAGCCAGAGGGATGTTGATTCGATGTTGAAGATCTCTGACGAGTTTAGAATCGTCTCTTCCACTAAGGTTAACTGGGAAAAAGCGTGCCGTTTTTAATCGGGAGATGGTTAAGCGGCGCACGAAGCCCCCCAGACCGTTTATTGTGGTCTAGAGATGGTTTTAAGTATTTGGGGTGTTTGTGAGGGATGAGGTGTTCATGGGAAAAAACTTTGAAGGGACTGTTGAGAAGGTTAAGGGTCGTATGGAGAAATGGAATTTTTTTGTTAAAAGTGTCCTTTAGGGGGCGTGTGCTTATAATCAACAACCTGGTAGCATCATCCCTCTGGCATAGGCTTGCATGTATAGATCCCCCAATACATGTTTTGTTTAAAATCCAGTCGATATTGGTTAATTTTTTTTGGGACAGTCTACACTGGGTTCCACAGAGTGTTCTGTTTCTGCCCAAGGATGAAGGGGGACATGGACTGGTGCACCTGCAGAGCAGGACAGCAGCCTTTCGTTTACAGTTTGTGCAGAGGCTACTAAATGGACCTGTAAATGCAAACTGGAAGGCGGTAGCATGTGCCATTTTACGGACACTTGAAGGGCTGGATTTACATAAACCTCTTTTCTGGATGGACCCGAAGAAGATGGACATCAGGAAACTCCCTATCTTTTACCGCAATGTTTTTAAAGTGTGGGGACTTTCAACAGTGCAGAGAGTGCAGTGCACAAGTTCTCTCCACCGTTTGCTGCAGGAGCCAATCATAAATGGTTCCATTTTATATTGTGTCACAAAGAAAGCCGTTTCCTGCGCTTACAGAGGGGTTCCGCAGGGCTGGAGTCATCACTCTGGGAGACCTACTGAGCCTAGCAGGAGCTTGGGAGCGCGATGGCAGTTGCTGAACACATAAAGGTGAGGTCAGTCCGTATAGTCACACAGTTCCTTGTGGAAAGGAGGTCTCTGTTTACTGAAGAGGTCCTGAGAATGCTGGAAGAATATTCCAGAGGTATAAGTAGTCCAAATGACCAGGATCCATTTCCGGGTTTTAGTGTATCGTCAAATGTACATGAGTGTTCAGGTGTTCTTTTAAAGTCTGAGAAACTACTTTTTGTGGGTCCCAAGTTAGCCTCTTGGAAGGAACTGTACAAAGCCTGTGTGATGTCTTTAAACAAAACCTTTCTGGATAAAAGAGTCGACACACCTTGGCGTTCTGTTTTACAAATAAAGGAACATGTAAAGCCACAACGGAGAGCCTTGTACAAGTCACCATTAACAAAGCAGTGTGGAGATTTACAGTGGGGGATTTTGCACGGTGCAGTGGCTGTTAATTCTTTTATTTGTGTTTTAAATCCTGATGTGAGTCATGAATGTCCTTTCTGTGCCGTGAGAGAAACCGCATTCCACATGTTTATGCAGTGTGAGAGTCTGAAGCCTCTTTTATTGTTTTACTGAAGAGATTGTTTGGCCTTTTAACGAGAGTTTTTCAATCGAAACTTTTATTTTTGGTTTTAAATACTCTCGGAAGAAAAGCTTTATTTGTCAGTTGATAAATGTTATCATTGGACAGGCTAAAATGGTTATGTATGTTAGCAGGAGAAATAAAATTGAGTCAAATTCAGGGGACAGTAAGAGGGGTTCTACAGTATTTCATTGGGTTTTGTGATTCTGGTAAAATCTAGGATATCAATCGATTTTAAGTTCTACAAGGAGATGAAGGATCTTGTATCGTTTGGGAATATATGGTGTCTGGAAGGGGCATTGTGTGTGATTGCAGAAGAAAAGGTGAAATTTAATCAGCTTTCAGAAGACGGTGTGACTACTGTTTGAAGCTTGGATTTTTTGCATTTTTACTTTTTCTATTCTGCCTGTGGCTTTTCAGATGCAATTGGAAGTGGTATTTATTTGAATTACCTATATATTTACATATTTATTTATTTATTTATTTATTTTTCTTTTAGTGTCATTTGAAATGACTCTGTGGGACCATAATAGGTCATTGTAGTTTTAAAAGCATGTAAATAAAAGGCTTTTGATATTCAACTCTCTCTTTCTCTCTCTCTCTCTCTCTCTCTCGCTAGCTCTCTCTCGCTAGCTCTCTCTCGCTGGCTCTCTCTCTCTCTGTCTCGCTAGCTCTCTTTCTCTCGCTCTCTCTCTCTCACGCTAACTTTAACTTTTTGCCTGTTCTATTAAAAGGTACCAATAATGTTGCAGTTGAAGATAAAACACAGATAAACGCCCCTGAGCTTATTTTATTACACTGGAAATGAAATGTGATGAAAATCCAGTTAGTTGGGAAAGGAAGCGCAGTTACAGCTTCTCTCTGAAACCCGATGCTAAAACTAGTTTCAACTAAAAATCAAGAAAGAAACACTTCCCAGCTTCTGTTCGCCCTGAGTGACTAATCACGCTTCCTCAATTTACACATCAATTTAATCATCATATTTATCATTTAAAATAAAAACAGTTACAAAACAGATCCATAAATAAAGAGTGTTTCAGATGAGCCGTTAGTGTGTGTTTACGGTAGTTGTGTATGGTGTGTGTTTACGGTAGTTGTGTATGGTGTGTTTACGGTAGTTGTGTATGGTGTGTGTTTACGGTAGTTGTGTATGCTGTGTGTTTACGGTAGTTGTGTATGGTGTGTTTACGGTAGTTGTGTATGGTGTGTTTATGGTAGTTGTGTATGGTGTGTTTACGGTAGTTGTGTATGGTGTGTTTACGGTAGTTGTGTATGGTGTGTGTTTACGGTAGTTGTGTATGGTGTGTGTTTACGGTAGTTGTGTATGGTGTGTGTTTACGGTAGTTGTGTATGGTGTGTTTACGGTAGTTGTGTATGGTGTGTGTTTACGGTAGTTGTGTATGCTGTGTGTTTACGGTAGTTGTGTATGGTGTGTTTACGGTAGTTGTGTATGGTGTGTTTATGGTAGTTGTGTATGGTGTGTTTACGGTAGTTGTGTATGGTGTGTTTACGGTAGTTGTGTATGGTGTGTGTTTACGGTAGTTGTGTATGGTGTGTGTTTACGGTAGTTGTGTATGGTGTGTGTTTACGGTAGTTGTGTATGGTGTGTTTACGGTAGTTGTGTATGGTGTGTGTTTACGGTAGTTGTGTATGGTGTGTTTACGGTAGTTGTATATGGTGTGTTTACGGTAGTTGTGTATGGTGTGTGTTTACGGTAGTTGTGTATGGTGTGTGTTTACGGTAGTTGTGTATGGTGTGTGTTTATGGTAGTTGTGTATGGTGTGTGTTTATGGTAGTTGTGTATGGTGTGTGTTTACGGTAGTTGTGTATGGTGTGTGTTTACGGTAGTTGTGTATGGTGTGTGTTTATGGTAGTTGTGTATGGTGTGTTTACGGTAGTTGTGTATGCTGTGTGTTTACGGTAGTTGTGTATGGTGTGTTTACGGTAGTTGTGTATGGTGTGTTTACGGTAGTTGTGTATGGTGTGTGTTTACGGTAGTTGTGTATGGTGTGTTTACGGTAGTTGTGTATGGTGTGTTTACGGTAGTTGTGTATGGTGTGTTTACGGTAGTTGTGTATGGTGTGTGTTTACGGAAGTTGTGTATGGTGTGTTTACGGTAGTTGTGTATGGTGTGTTTACGGTAGTTGTATATGGTGTGTTTACGGTAGTTGTGTATGGTGTGTGTTTATGGTAGTTGTGTATGGTGTGTGTTTACGGTAGTTGTGTATGGTGTGTGTTTACGGTAGTTGTGTATGGTGTGTGTTTACGGTAGTTGTGTATGGTGTGTGTTTACGGTAGTTGTGTATGGTGTGTTTACGGTAGTTGTGTATGGTGTGTGTTTACGGTAGTTGTGTATGGTGTGTTTACCGTAGTTGTGTATGGTGTGTGTTTACCGTAGTTGTGTATGGTGTGTTTACGGTAGTTGTGTATGGTGTGTGTTTACGGTAGTTGTGTATGGTGTGTGTTTACGGTAGTTGTGTATGGTGTGTTTATGGTAGTTGTGTATGGTGTGTTTACGGTAGTTGTGTATGGTGTGTGTTTACGGAAGTTGTGTATGGTGTGTTTATGGTAGTTGTGTATGGTGTGTTTACGGTAGTTGTGTATGGTGTGTTTACGGTAGTTGTGTATGGTGTGTTTACGGTAGTTGTGTATGGTGTGTTTACGGTAGTTGTGTATGGTGTGTGTTTACGGTAGTTGTGTATGGTGTGTTTATGGTAGTTGTGTATGGTGTGTTTACGGTAGTTGTGTATGGTGTGTTTACGGTAGTTGTGTATGGTGTGTGTTTATGGTAGTTGTGTATGGTGTGTGTTTACGGTAGTTGTGTATGGTGTGTTTACGGTAGTTGTGTATGGTGTGTGTTTATGGTAGTTGTGTATGGTGTGTGTTTACGGTAGTTGTGTATGGTGTGTTTACGGTAGTTGTGTATGGTGTGTGTTTACCGTAGTTGTGTATGGTGTGTGTTTACCGTAGTTGTGTATGGTGTGTTTACGGTAGTTGGTGTGTTTTATGGTAGTTGTGTATGGTGTGTGTTTACGGTAGTTGTGTATGGTGTGTTTACGGAAGTTGTGTATGGTGTGTTTACGGTAGTTGTGTATGGTGTGTTTACGGTAGTTGTGTATGGTGTGTGTTTACGGTAGTTGTGTATGGTGTGTTTACGGTAGTTGTGTATGGTGTGTTTACGGTAGTTGTGTATGGTGTGTTTATGGTAGTTGTGTATGGTGTGTGTTTACGGTAGTTGTGTATGGTGTGTTTACGGTAGTTGTGTATGGTGTGTTTACGGTAGTTGTGTATGGTGTGTGTTTACGGTAGTTGTGTATGGTGTGTGTTTACGGTAGTGGTGTATGGTGTTTAGGTAAGTTGTGTATGGTGTTGTTTACGGTAGTTGGTTGTATGGTGGTGTGTTTACGGAAGTTGTGTATGGTGTGTTTATGGTAGTTGTGTATGGTGTGTTTATGGTAGTTGTGTATGGTGTGTGTTTACGGTAGTTGGTTGTGTTTACGGTAGTTGTGTATGGTGTGTTTACGGTAGTTGTGTATGGTGTGTGTTTCACCGTAGTTGTGTATGGTTGTGTTTTACGGAAAGTTGTGTATGGTGTGTTTACGGTAGTTGTGTATGGTGTGTTTATGGTAGTTGTGTATGGTGTGTTTACGGTAGTTGTGTATGGTGTGTTTATGGTAGTTGTGTTATGGTGTGTTTACGGGTAGTTGTGTATGTGGTGTGTTTACGGTAGTTGTGTATGGTGTGTTTTACGGTAGTTGTGTATGGTGTGTTTACGGTAGTTGTGTATGTGGTGTGTTTACGGTAGTTGTGTATGGTGTGTTTATGGTAGTTTGTGTATGGTGTGTTTATGGTAGTTGTGTATGGTGTGTGTTTACGTAGTTGTGTATGGTGTGTTTATGGTATTTGTGTATGGTGTGGTTTATGGTAGTTGTGTATGGTGTGTGTTTACGGTAGTTGTGTATGGTGTGTTTACGGTAGTTGTGTATGGTGTGTGTTTACGGTAGTTGTGTATGGTGTGTTTACGGTAGTTGTGTATGGTGTGTGTTTACCGTAGTTGTGTATGGTGTGTTTACGGTAGTTGTGTATGGTGTGTTTATGGTAGTTGTGTATGGTGTGTTTACGGTAGTTGTGTATGGTGTGTTTACGGTAGTTGTGTATGGTGTGTGTTTACGGTAGTTGTGTATGGTGTGTTTACGGTAGTTGTGTATGGTGTGTTTACTGGTAGTTGTGTATGGTGTGTTTATGGTAGTTGTGTATGGTGTGTGTTTATGGTAGTTGTGTATGGTGTGTTTTACGGTAGTTGTGTATGGTGTGTTTATGGTAGTTGTGTATGGTGTGTTTATGGTAGTTGTGTATGGTGTGTTTACGGTAGTTGTGTATGGTGTGTGTTTACGGTAGTTGTGTATGGTGTGTGTTTACGGAAGTTGTGTATGGTGTGTTTATGGTAGTTGTGTATGGTGTGTTTATGGTAGTTGTGTATGTGTGTGTTTACGGTAGTTGGTGTGTTTACGGTAGTTGTGTATGGTGTGTTTACGGTAGTTGTGTATGGTGTGTGTTTACCGTAGTTGTGTATGGTGTGTGTTTACGGAAGTTGTGTATGGTGTGTTTACGGTAGTTGTGTATGGTGTGTTTATGGTAGTTGTGTATGGTGTGTTTACGGTAGTTGTGTATGGTGTGTTTATGGTAGTTGTGTATGGTGTGTTTACGGTAGTTGTGTATGGTGTGTGTTTACGGTAGTTGTGTATGGTGTGTTTACGGTAGTTGTGTATGGTGTGTTTACGGTAGTTGTGTATGGTGTGTGTTTACGGTAGTTGTGTATGGTGTGTTTATGGTAGTTGTGTATGGTGTGTTTATGGTAGTTGTGTATGGTGTGTGTTTACGGTAGTTGTGTATGGTGTGTTTATGGTAGTTGTGTATGGTGTGTTTATGGTAGTTGTGTATGGTGTGTGTTTACGGTAGTTGTGTATGGTGTGTTTACGGTAGTTGTGTATGGTGTGTGTTTACGGTAGTTGTGTATGGTGTGTTTACGGTAGTTGTGTATGGTGTGTGTTTACGGTAGTTGTGTATGGTGTGTTTATGGTAGTTGTGTATGGTGTGTTTATGGTAGTTGTGTATGGTGTGTGTTTACGGTAGTTGTGTATGGTGTGTTTACGGTAGTTGTGTATGGTGTGTGTTTACGGTAGTTGTGTATGGTGTGTTTACGGTAGTTGTGTATGGTGTGTGTTTACGGTAGTTGTGTATGGTGTGTTTATGGTAGTTGTGTATGGTGTGTTTATGGTAGTTGTGTATGGTGTGTGTTTACGGTAGTTGTGTATGGTGTGTTTATGGTAGTTGTGTATGGTGTGTTTATGGTAGTTGTGTATGGTGTGTGTTTACGGTAGTTGTGTATGGTGTGTGTTTACGGTAGTTGTGTATGGTGTGTGTTTACGGTAGTTGTGTATGGTGTGTTTACGGTAGTTGTGTATGGTGTGTTTACGGTAGTTGTGTATGGTGTGTTTACGGTAGTTGTGTATGGTGTGTTTATGGTAGTTGTGTATGGTGTGTGTTTACGGTAGTTGTGTATGGTGTGTTTACGGTAGTTGTGTATGGTGTGTGTTTACGGAAGTTGTGTATGGTGTGTTTACGGTAGTTGTGTATGGTGTGTTTATGGTAGTTGTGTATGGTGTGTTTACGGTAGTTGTGTATGGTGTGTTTATGGTAGTTGTGTATGGTGTGTGTTTACGGTAGTTGGTGTGTTTACGGTAGTTGTGTATGGTGTGTTTACGGTAGTTGTGTATGGTGTGTGTTTACCGTAGTTGTGTATGGTGTGTTTACGGTAGTTGTGTATGGTGTGTGTTTACGGTAGTTGTGTATGGTGTGTGTTTACGGAAGTTGTGTATGGTGTGTTTACGGTAGTTGTGTATGGTGTGTTTATGGTAGTTGTGTATGGTGTGTTTACGGTAGTTGTGTATGGTGTGTTTATGGTAGTTGTGTATGGTGTGTTTACGGTAGTTGTGTATGGTGTGTGTTTACGGTAGTTGTGTATGGTGTGTTTACGGTAGTTGTGTATGGTGTGTTTACGGTAGTTGTGTATGGTGTGTGTTTACGGTAGTTGTGTATGGTGTGTTTATGGTAGTTGTGTATGGTGTGTGTTTACGGTAGTTGTGTATGGTGTGTTTATGGTAGTTGTGTATGGTGTGTGTTTATGGTAGTTGTGTATGGTGTGTTTATGGTAGTTGTGTATGGTGTGTTTACGGTAGTTGTGTATGGTGTGTGTTTACGGTAGTTGTGTATGGTGTGTTTACGGTAGTTGTGTATGGTGTGTGTTTACGGTAGTTGTGTATGGTGTGTTTATGGTAGTTGTGTATGGTGTGTGTTTACGGTAGTTGTGTATGGTGTGTTTACGGTAGTTGTGTATGGTGTGTGTTTATGGTAGTTGTGTATGGTGTGTTTATGGTAGTTGTGTATGGTGTGTGTTTACGGTAGTTGTGTATGGTGTGTTTACGGTAGTTGTGTATGGTGTGTTTACGGTAGTTGTGTATGGTGTGTGTTTACGGTAGTTGTGTATGGTGTGTTTATGGTAGTTGTGTATGGTGTGTGTTTACGGTAGTTGTGTATGGTGTGTTTATGGTAGTTGTGTATGGTGTGTGTTTATGGTAGTTGTGTATGGTGTGTTTATGGTAGTTGTGTATGGTGTGTTTACGGTAGTTGTGTATGGTGTGTGTTTACGGTAGTTGTGTATGGTGTGTTTACGGTAGTTGTGTATGGTGTGTGTTTACGGTAGTTGTGTATGGTGTGTTTATGGTAGTTGTGTATGGTGTGTGTTTACGGTAGTTGTGTATGGTGTGTTTACGGTAGTTGTGTATGGTGTGTGTTTATGGTAGTTGTGTATGGTGTGTTTATGGTAGTTGTGTATGGTGTGTGTTTATGGTAGTTGTGTATGGTGTGTGTTTACGGTAGTTGTGTATGGTGTGTTTACGGTAGTTGTGTATGGTGTGTTTACGGTAGTTGTGTATGGTGTGTTTACGGTAGTTGTGTATGGTGTGTTTATGGTAGTTGTGTATGGTGTGTTTACGGTAGTTGTGTATGGTGTGTTTACGGTAGTTGTGTATGGTGTGTTTACGGTAGTTGTGTATGGTGTGTGTTTACGGTAGTTGTGTATGGTGTGTGTTTACGGTGGTTGTGTATGGTGTGTTTACGGTAGTTGTGTATGGTGTGTTTACGGTAGTTGTGTATGGTGTGTTTACGGTAGTTGTGTATGGTGTGTTTATGGTAGTTGTGTATGGTGTGTGTTTACGGTAGTTGTGTATGGTGTGTTTACGGTAGTTGTGTATGGTGTGTGTTTACGGTAGTTGTGTATGGTGTGTGTTTACGGTAGTTGTGTATGGTGTGTGTTTACGGTAGTTGTGTATGGTGTGTTTACGGTAGTTGTGTATGGTGTGTTTATGATAGTTGTGTATGGTGTGTTTATGGTAGTTGTGTATGGTGTGTTTACGGTAGTTGTGTATGGTGTGTTTACGGTAGTTGTGTATGGTGTGTTTACGGTAGCCGAGGCGCTGCAGTGGCTGAGCTGCATTACTAGAAGATTTAGTGCACTCCGCAGTTCGGAGGCGGTCTTTCACTGTTCAGTCACAGTTGTGGGTGTGGCTAAATGTCCATGCCTTATATGTGATTGGTAAGTTATGGCTGGTGTGTGTTTATAAACGTGAGCACGAAGAAAATCACAAACTGGAGGAAATCCTGCATTCGGTTTCGCTACAGAAATATTTTACACAACTTTCCTGAGTAAAGTCGGTCAGTAAAACGTGTAAAACGTGTAAAACGTGTCAAATGTGTTCTACAGTTTGTGTGTTTGGATTTTAATCTCAGTGTTTATAGAACACACTGATATAGATGTGAAGTGTGTGAAGTGTGTGAGATTCAGAGATGCAGTGTGTGAGAAATAAAATGTCTATTTATGGCTGTGATCTTGAGGGAAGATCTGACTGTGTGTGTGTGTATGTGTGTGTGTGTGTGTGTGTGTGTGTGTGTGTGTGTGTGTGTGTGCGTGTGTGTGCGTGTGTATAAATCTACATCAAGTTTTTTCCTGCTATTTTTGTGTTTTCGCGCCCGCATGCTGACTCACTCTGCTCTCTGTACAGCGCAGGGGTTTTACGCGATCTGATTGTGTGAGTAATGAGATGCACCTTCAGGTGGACGTCCATCAGGATTACATCTCTGACCTTTTACACGTGTGCCGTTGTGTAAGAGTACAGGAGAACCTGAGTACTGCTGTGTCTCCTCACATTAGTGACGGTGTGTGTGTGTGTGTGTGTGTGTGTGTGTGTGTGTGTGTGTGTGAAGGCGACACACAGACCGTCTCGGGATGATGATTTCCTAAAATAACCTAATTTTCAAACTAAAGGATGAAATGAAGCTCAGAGTTCAGTGTCAGGTATCAGACTCAGTTATCAGAGCTCGGATATCAGTGTCATGTTCGAAAAAGGAAAGAAGTCGGATCAGTGCATCTCTAATATACGTTAAAATATATCATTATGATCTAGTAATGTATCACGATGATCAATAATATCCAAAATCACCTCAGGAAACAATATTCAGCTCAGTTGTGGCAAATCAATCTTATGCTAATGAAGGGGGCGTCAATACTTTTGAATATTAAAAAGGAAGGGAACATGCTGCATTCATAATCAGAGTTCATTTCTAAATAAAGGCGGCTTTTTATG
>NC_030430.2:26615226-26617726 GCF_001660625.3 Ictalurus punctatus
TAATCCACATCTCCATCTCCACCTTCATCTTCATCTTAATCCACATCTCCATCTCCACCTTCATCTTCAATTTAACCTCCACCTCCATCTTCACCTTCATCTCAATCTCCATCTTTATCTCCTCCTCACTGATGTGCAGCTCATGAACCTTTTAAAAAGAATCTTTAAAGTGAACTGAATCAATGATCTAAAAGGTTTGTTCAGGAACATTCAGTGGTTTGTGTGCCGCTAGCAGTAGGAACCCCAACAGTCCACAATTAAAGACCATTTTAAGACAGAAAACTTCCCCAGCAGGGAAGCAGAGAACGTTCTAATGGCAGAGAGTGAAGGTCCAGAGTGCAGTACAGGCGGCGAACACATCACACCCATGGAGGACGGAGAGATCAGCTCAGATAAGCCAAGCTTTTCAGACTGTTCAGGAACACCTCATGAGCATCTGGAGGACCTGTACACCACAGGTGTGTGTGTGTGTGTAAAACTACTGAAAAGTGAAAGTAAAAGAATAAAGCACCTTTTGAGTTGTTTCAAGCCTGCAGCTTCCTCATTACCTCTCCAAACTTGGTAAATTTTACACTGGTGCCGAAACCCGGGATAACGAAGAGCGTCCTCATGGAGTCCTCACCACTGGCCCAGATCATCCAGTCCTTCGCCAGCCTCCACCAGACCCAACATCAAGCCCTCCTCGAGCTATGCAAAGAGCAGGAGCAGAGCATCCGAGCCCTGCTCGAAGCACAGGTGGAGGACCAGCAGGTGCTCCGAAGCCTGGACCTGTATGGGGGTACTTCAGCAGCAGTCCCAGCAGGATGATCCAGAAGCGTTCCTGGAGTTGTTTGAGCACACCACGGTACCATGGGGCTGGCCCAAGTCCCAGTGGGTGGCCCGCTTACTGCCACTCCTTTCAGAGGAAGCTCAGCTCGCAGCCCAACAGCTTCTGGTAGTGAACCTACTGGAGTACCCGGACCTGAAGCGGGCTATATTACAACGAGTCGGCCACACCCCAAACAGCGCCGTCAGCACTTCTTCTCGATGACACTCAGCAAGATCAGCCACCCTTTTGTCTTCGCCCAAAAGCTTTGAGACACCTGCCGAAGATGGCTGCTGGCAAAGAGGTGCGACCCGGGAGGAGTAGTTGATCTCGTGGTACTTAAGTGCTCGTTTTGCTACCCACATCGATCTCTAAATTACTGTGAAGTGGCAAGGACCGTTTAAGGTCACATTGCCAGCCTGAGAGGTGGACTATGAGGTCAGATGAACAGATAGAGGCGATGCACTCCAAATATACCACCACAATCTCCTGAAACCATGGAGAGAGGTGGTTCCAGTGACTCTGGCGATGGTGGGTCCAGAGAGGGGGGAGCTGGGACCAGAGGTAAGTCTAAAACTTGTGGCCCAATTCACCCCGATCCCCTGTGGAGACCAGCTCTTGCCGTCCCAGAGAGCACAGGTTGCTAAGTTGCAGGAGGAATTTCCCGATGTGTTTTCGCCTCTACCCAGTCACATGAACATTATAAATCACCACATTGAGTTTGGCCATCAAGTGGGATATATACTCGGTACACAGAATTATGTTCTTTTCTGTCGACATGACTTCTCTATTCATTTCTAGCCGTATGTAAACGGTTGGTTTTAACTATTTTGATGTAGCAGGCAATGTCTGACTTGCACTAGATTAGCATGCCCCCTGAGTCTCCTCCCCGTGCCACTCCGGGCAGTTTGGTGGACAGGATGTGGAGTTCTCTGTAGAGCCCATGGATGCTTTTTACTACAACCTTCCTTGTTGTTTTGTATTTGCTGATGCTGATAGTTGTGTTTTCCTCATTTTTATTTTTAGCTGGAAACCACAAAAGATGCCTTTTCCTTCAGCAGAGGGAAAGTTTGAAATGATGGCCCTGTGCCATGCATGGGGTTTGTTCATGTAAAAAATCAGCTTGTGGTGCTGCCATCCTTATGGAGGTCTGCAAATACAGTCTCTGGATTTTCTCTCAGTCTCTTGTTTTTATAAAATTTCCGTGCAGTTTCATTTGAAATACCTTTTGAGTAGTTCAGTGGAATGGCCTCCACACCTTAGGTTGTAAACCTCCACAGTGTAGGTCAGCTAGTCAGGTAGGCATTGGTGACTTTAGCCGCTTTTCCACCGAAATTACCCTGAACAATTAGTCTCAGGTACTTTGTTCAAGGGACTGTTTGGTTCCTGTAGACCTTTGTTGTCTGCGTTTCCATCACGGTACCATCAAAGTACCGAAAAGATTAGGCAAATTGTGATGTATGACACACGACGAGCCCTTGACGAGGATATGAAGCCTCGAAGTATGCTACAGTCAAACTGATTATTGATGCAATGTAAGCTGATTTTAATGTATTAATGTAAAATGTTCTGGCGCACGGTGCCTTAGCGGTTAGCACGTTTGCCTCACACCTCCAGGGTCAGGGGTTCGATTCCCACCGTGGTCCTGTGTGTGTGGAGTCTGCATGTTCTCCCCGTGCTGCGGGGGTTTCCTCC
>NC_030430.2:26622726-26625226 GCF_001660625.3 Ictalurus punctatus
CTACATCCCACAGTGACCCACACACACACACACTTCTACATCCCACAGTGACCCCCCACACACACACTTCTACATCCCACAGTGACCCCCCACACACACACTTCTACATCCCACAGTGACCCACACACACACTTCTACATCCCACAGTGACCCCCCCACACACACTTCTACATCCCACAGTGACCCCCACACACACTTCTACATCCCACAGTGACCCCCCACACACACACTTCTACATCCCACAGTGACCCACACACACACTTCTACATCCCACACTGACCCCCACACACACTTCTACATCCCACAGTGACCCCCACACACACTTCTACATCCCACAGTGACCCCCACACACACTTCTACATCCCACAGTGACCCCCACACACACTTCTACATCCCACAGTGACCCCCACACACACACTTCTACATCCCACACTGACCCCCACACACACACTTCTACATCCCACAGTGACCCCCACACACACACTTCTACATCCCACAGTGACCCCCCCCACACTTCTACATCCCACAGTGACCCCCACACACACTTCTACATCCCACAGTGACCCACACACACACTTCTACATCCCACAGTGACCCCCACACACACTTCTACATCCCACAGTGACCCCCACACACACTTCTACATCCCACAGTGACCCCCACACACACTTCTACATCCCACAGTGACCCCCACACACACTTCTACATCCCACAGTGACCCCCACACACACACTTCTACATCCCACAGTGACCCACACACACACTTCTACATCCCACAGTGACCCCCACACACACTTCTACATCCCACAGTGAAGAAATATCACTCACCTGATCTACTCAAAACAATTAGATACAAAATTACTGATTCAATTCAACCTCATGTTTAATTTATTAGTATTCGCATAATTAACTAGTGTATCATGTAACCAATTACAAAAATGTGTCATGTTTACTGAAATATTAAAATATTTAAATGAAGCATTTAAATATAATAATTGATTTGTCTGTCTCAAGAAAGAAATGCATTAAAACAAAAATACTTTTCTTGTAACAAGCACGTGCTACTAAATATTTATTCATTACAATCCTAGAATTGTATTTAATATGTTACAAAGGTTTGGGGGAACACACACACACACACACACACACACACACACACACACACACACACACATACACACACACACATACACACACACAAACATACCAGTTTTATTTTTCCCCCTCCTCCTCCTCTTCTTCCCCCTCCTCTTCCTCCGCTTCCCCTTCTCCTCCTCCTTCTTCCTCCTCCTCCTCTTCTCCCTTCTCCTCCTCCTCCTACTCTTCCTCCTCGTCCCCCTCCTCTCCTCGTCCTCCTCCTCCTCCTCCTCCGGCTGAGTGAAATATAACGCAGGGTTCACAAACATCTGGATGATTCTGCAGCCGAACAGCTGGAGTCATGTGATAAGGAAGATAAATAAAGCACATTTTTAGCAGCACATCAGATTATTACACTGAATTCAGTAAAGTCTGATTGTTTACAGATGCATCGTAACTTCTACATATCTTATAATATAAACTCTAAAATGATCTTCGGGTCGTGTGGTATCGTGTTAAGGAGAAGCGCTCGAATTAACTGGCCACTTCTGAAGAACTTTTATGACAGATTGTACGTGTACTCTGGAGGGGTCTCAGTAACTTGAGTTAGCAGCTGACGCTAAACGTTTTACTGGAATTTTATCTGTTTTACCAAAAACATCTGTGGGCAAGTGATGATGTTTCTGATGGAAGTCTACACACTGTGTAGAAGAGATAGATCAATTGTTTTTATTACTCGACGTATGCTTGCCATCCATATTTTCCAGTTGCTTAGCAACAGCGTTCTCATTACTTTGAGTTTATTGTGTTAGTTTTGTTAAAATCAGGCCGTTACTTTACCTGAATGCCCCAAAACAAACATGGCAGCTTATTCATGGCTAGCTTGCTAGTCCGATGTTTATGGCACTTCATCCAGCCCAAGAGGATCGAATTACAGCTCTCTAATATCGTAAAATGCACCATAACTCCACACAACAGCAGCCCCTAACACTTCTTCTTCCTAACTAACTAGCTGATCCAGTACCAGACCCGCATGACCCAGAACAGCCACAGAAACCGTTTCATGCCGATCAACGCTAACATGCTCGTTTTGTTTAGTGCAGGATTGTGACGTTGACCAGCAGATCAGTGTGTAAGCTTTCACCTCGCCCTGCGTGTACATCCAGGCAGCAGGTGTGTGATACACTCGTGCTTTGTTCTTTTATTAAAATGTGACATTACGAGACTCACGCCATGTTTGTTTTTCTCTCGTATCCGTTATTCTACAGAACATTTGATAAAAGTGGTCAGAACTCGAACAGCCTTTTATTCATCTGCTACAGACCAAAAAGAACGACAGAGCATGTTTACTAAATATAGACACCCTAATGAGGACAGAGAGAGAGAGAGAGCGAGAGAGAGAGACAGACAGACAGAAACACAG
>NC_030430.2:26627726-26635226 GCF_001660625.3 Ictalurus punctatus
CACGTGATTGTGTGAGCAACACTGTTCACGTGAAAAACATTTGATCTCAATCAAACACATGACTGGATAATATCTGATAAATAAAAAAATAAACAAATGATGTAAAAAATGACGTATGAAGAAATCAGATGTGATAAATGAAACTTTATTAAAAGAATCAGATGTAAAAATAAATGATTTGTATGAAATAATCAGATTTTAACATAAATGTATAATAAATCATTATTATTCAAGAGACCAAACTAGAATCATGCTTTTATATTGTCTTCAGATGTGTTCTCTGCCCTTCGGTGGGATTCGTTTACACACGGTCCCTGTTCATAAAGTGACGTTCAGGATGCAGGTGATAAATGAATCTAATTTGCATTAACCCCACCCACTATTTTACATATTCACGAAATGGATTAGTTCAGTGAGTTTTGTGTTTGTTTTAGATGTTTTTTTCCCCCCCACACACAAACCTTTTATTTTTATAACAGTGTGTGGTGGCTCGGTGTGTGTTGTGAGGAGAACGCCGTCGTGCTCGGGGACAGAACCCGACGGAGGAGAACCCGCAGATCGTTCTCTAACAGTTCTAGATTCCTCTGTCTGTACATTAAAGAGCTCGGGCTCAATTTGTGTATAATAATAATACAGTCAGCACTTTGCAATGTGTGTGTGTGTGTGTGTGTGTGTGTGTGTGTGCAGTTTTCTTTCTACCGAGTGAACTCAGTAAATTGGATTTTTGCTGCAGCAGTCACCGCTGAGGAGCTTCATGTTACATAAATTAGGACCCGATGGATGTCGTGTTTATTGTTCCTGAATCCGGTGCTGAGTAAAAAAAGTAATATCGCGGTTATATGACAAAATAAATCTATTTCAGAAATATTGGCACCCCTCAAGAGCAAAGAAAAATGTTCGTTTAAATTTCACCCATCATCACGTGAAAATATCAACACACAGACTGACATCTTTTACATATTTTGTGTAGGAGCTCGGCATTGTAGCACGCTGCAAACCTCTTTTTTCCTCCAATAGAAGCAGCCGATGAGGCATTTGACATTTGAATCTGGAATGATTGACAGCTGTGTAGGTGTTTACAATTCTCTCATATTAACCGGTCGCCTGGAAGCCCCGCCCCCTTACCAACGGCTCACATTAGCGATCTCTCGTCTAGATTCGATTTTCCTGGCGTCCTCGCTTCCTGTCCCGGTGTGTGTTCCACTGTGCTAATGTCAATTAACCTGAAACATTCTCCATTCTCCAAAACAGTACTACTGTGAGATGTAGGGAAGGGGGGGGCTTATTTAAGGGGGTTAGTTAAAATCAGAGAGTTCAAAATATCTACACGTATGTTAAACATTCTGGATTTATATTGCATGTGGGAAAAGGGTGAAATTAGAGACTCTTTTGGTGTGTTTTTGAGTGAAAAATTTGAAGCTCCTACGCAAAACGTGTGTAAAATTTGCCATATAATATAATTGTACAGAGTGCCAATACTTTTGAATCCAGTGTTTTTGTATTGACATGTTTAAAAGCATTAAAGTGAAATCATACACCGTCCTCATTTAAGAAGTTTAAGATCAAAATGCACTTGTTTCACGGTTTATCATTTTTCACGGAGGGTGCCAATACTTCTGGAGCTGACCGATCGTTCGTGACCTGCCGTTACACCTGAATTGATCCCAGTAAAAGTTCATGGTTGTGATTGACAGCAGGTATTGTGTCTCCTCTGTTCTCTCTCAGCGCTTGAGGAAGTTCTCTCTGCTGCAGTCGTCTCGGTTCTCCAGCCGGCGTCGCTCCGTCCGCAGACATGTCCAGCTCCTACGATGAGTCCTCCGCCGCCGACGAGGCCATGGACAGTTTTTGGGAGGTACAGGCTTTTCATTCATTCAGCTCTTCATCAGTACTGTGTTGTGTTTTTGCCAGCGAGTGTGTGATGAGAGTTAAACACACAGAAGCCACGTTGTGCTTCATGTCCGAATCTGCCAGAAAAACAACAATGGCTTCTTTTCTACAGCGATCTGGCGTCTCAGAGGGGTTCCACCACCTGCTGCGCCCCGTCACAGAGGCTCTGTTTGTGGATTTTGGAGGGTTAGAGCTGCGCTTTTGTCGTGTCGGGTCTCGCATTTTAAACTGAGGAAGGTCGTGACCTCACTACGAAGCGCGCACACGTCTAGCCAGTGAGGGATCTGATTAAACGTCCGTCCGGTGTCTATTTACACACGAGAGCTACACGTGGATCCACGTGTCAAGAGAAACTCCTCTGCTGTGCTCATTTATTTTACAAATGAATATTACGATCATCTAACGATCATTTTATGTTACATGAAGAGTGTACGTGATATTTCAGGTTTTTATCACTGTCGTGAGACTAGTGTAGAATTCCCAAAAACTTCTCTGCGCATTTGCCTCCAAAACATCTGGAATACATCATTACTTTATTTACTTTATTTACTTTATCTCTTTATTTACTTTATTTACTTTATTTACTTTATATAAACCAGTGAGTTCTCGTTCTCACTTATGTTATAGCAACTATAAACACTCGTTCCCTCACCATCCCTCTCTCTATTCCCTCTCTCTATTCCCTCTCTCTATTCCCTCTCTCTATTCCCTCTCTCTATTCCCTCTCTCTATTCCCTCTCTCTATTCTCTTTATTCTCTCTCTCTCTTTATTCTCTCTCTCTATTCTCTTTATTCCTCTCTCTATTTTCTCTCTCTATTCTCTTTATTCCTCTCTCTATTTTCTCTCTCTATTCTCTTTATTCTCTCTCTCTTTATTCTCTCTCTCTATTCTCTTTATTCCTCTCTCTATTTTCTCTCTCTATTCTCTTTATTCCTCTCTCTATTTTCTCTCTCTATTCTCTTTATTCCTCTCTCTATTTTCTCTCTCTATTCTCTTTATTCTCTCTCTCTATTCTCTCTCTATTCTCTGTCTCTATTCTCTTTATTCTCTCTCTCTAGTCCCTCTCTCTATTCTTATTAATATAAACCTGCGCTACTGTCAGAGCCGCTGTTATAGGAACTAATCACCGCCTCCTGACCAATCACAGTCCAGAACTCAACACAGTCCAGAACTCAACACAGTCCAGAACTCAACACAGTCCAGAACTCAGGTCCACGGCTCCTCTGTGTCCTCTGTCCGGTTCTGTTCACTGTAAGTGTTGTGGTGATGAGTGAGGGATTAAACTCCGCCGTGTTTGGATGTGACTCATCAGAATCTGTGCTTGCTGATCTCTCGTCCTCGTGAACGCCAGCAGAGCGAACTCGAATAAACAAACCCTGCACCACACAGAGCTCCAGGAATAGAACTGAGGAGATGAAAGCGCTGCTCGAGATCAGGATGCTGATGCTGTGCGTTATGATCTGAAATGAAGAGCGATTTGATTTATCTCCGCTGCGCCGTGAGTGTTTAATCTATCAGCTCTGCAGTTTTGTAAAACTCCGAGTCGTGGTGATCTTCACCATCGTGCTGAACATCTCAGGAGCTTCCATCATCGTTCAGTAGGAGCTGCAGCTTCAGCAGCTCAGCAGATCCGACAGAAACACAACAAGCCCCGCGGTTTCTTCTGAAATAAAAACACAGACGTTATTACAGCAGCTGAACTTTATTTACGTTATTTACATGATTAGAACTTTCTCTATGTCATTGTTTCATCAGAAGATAAATAACACTGGAATCTGCGTGTAGTTACAACATTCATTACAACACCATCAATACCTTTTCTCTCTTAAATATAATTTCCATTAATCTTTCATAATTTATAGAATAAACATATAAAAAGCAAAATAATTGATTACAATTTATGCAGTGATACAAACAAACAAACAGACAAGCAAACAAACAAACAAACAAACAAATAAACAAACAAACAAACAAACTGTACTATATTCAGCACTCGGCTTTAGTTTTTCATCTTTGCTTTTAGTTTCTGCTGAATATCTTCATGCTGGTGGACGATGATCAGAACTATAACATGACATCTTTTATACATATATTACATTATAACAGTGCCTCATATTTATATTTTATACTGCATTTTTTATTTATGTTATTTATTTATTTGCTTATGGTTTGTTAGACGTGTAGTGTAGTTGCGTGTTCAGTGTGTGTGTATGAGTGTGTGTGTGTGTGTGTGTGTCTTCAGTGTGTGTGTATGTGTGCGTGTTCAGTGTGTGTTTGTGTGTGTGCAGTGTGTGTGTGTGTTCAGTGTGTGTGTGTGTGTGTGTTCAGTGTGTGTGTATGAGTGTGTGTGTGTGTGTGTGTGTCTTCAGTGTGTGTGTATGTGTGCGTGTTCAGTGTGTGTTTGTGTGTGTGCAGTGTGTGTGTGTGTTCAGTGTGTGTGTGTGTGTGTGTGTTCAGTGTGTGTGTGTGTGTGTGTTCAGTGTGTGTGTGTTCAGTGTGTGTGTGTGTGTCTGTGTGTGTCTTCAGTGTCTGTGTGTGTGTCTGTGTGTGTGTGTGTTCAGTGTGTGTGTGTGTGTTCAGTGTGTGTGTGTGTGTGTTTGTGTGTTCAGTCTGTGTGTGTGTGCGTGTGTGTGTTCAGTGTGTGTGTTCAGTGTGTGTGTGTTCAGTGTGTGTGTGTTTGTGTGTTCAGTGTGTGTGTGTGTCAGTGTGTGTGTGTTCAGTGTGTGTGTGTTCAGTGTGTGTGTGTGTGTGTGTGTGTGTGCGCGTGTGTGTGTTCAGTGTGTGTGTGTGTTCAGTGTGTGTGTGTGTTCAGTGTGTGTGTGTGTTCAGTGTGTATGTGTGTGTGTGTGTGTCAGTGTGTGTGTGTGTCTTCAGTGTGTGTGTGTGTGTTCAGTGTGTGTGTCAGTCTGTGTGTGTGTGTTCACTGTTTGTGTGTGTTCATTGTGGTTGTGTGATCAGTGTGTGTGTGTGTCTTCAGTGTGTGTGTGTGTCTTCAGTGTCTGTGTGTGTATCTGTGTGTGTGTGTGTTCAGTGTCTGTGTGTGTGTTCAGTGTGTGTGTGTGTGTGTGTTCAGTGTGTCTGTGTTCAGTGTGTGTGTCTGGGTGTTCAGTGTGTGTGTGTGTGTTCAGTGCCTGTGTGTGTGTTCAGTATGTGTGTGTGTGTGTTCAGTGTGCGCGTGTGTGTGTTCAGTGTGTGTGTGAGTGTGTGTGTGTGTGTGTGTTCAGTGTGTGTGTGAGTGTGTGTGTGTGTGTGTTTGTGTGTTCAGTGTGTGTGTGCGCGTGTGTGTTCAGTGTGTGTGTGAGTGTGTGTGTGTGTGTGTTCAGTGTGTGTGTGTCTTCAGTGTCTGTGTGTGTGTTCAGTGTGTGTGTGTGTTCAGTGTGTGTGTGTGTTCAGTGTGTGTGTGTGTTCATTGTGTGTGTGTGTGTCAGTGTGTGTGTGTGTGTGTTCAGTGTGTGTGTGTCTTCAGTGTCTGTGTGTGTGTTCAGTGTGTGTGTGTGTTCAGTGTGTGTGTGTGTTCAGTGTGTGTGTGTTCATTGTGTGTGTGTGTGTGTTCAGTGTGTGTGTGTGTGTTCAGTGTGTGTGTGTCTTCAGTGTCTGTGTGTGTGTTCAGTGTGTGTGTGTGTGTGTCAGTGTGTGTGTGTGTGTCTTCAGTGTCTGTGTGTGTGTTCAGTGTGTGTGTGTGTCAGTGTGTGTGTGTGTGTGTGTGTGTTCAGTGTGTGTGTGTTCAGTGTGTGTGTGTGTGTTCAGTGTGTGTGTGTGTCCAGTGTGTGTGTGTTCAGTGTGTGTGTGTGTGTGTGTTCAGTGTGTGTGTTCAGTGTGTGTGTGTGTTCAGTGTGTGTGTGTTCAGTGTGTGTGTGTTCAGTGTGTGTGTGTTCAGTGTGTGTGTGTGTTCAGTGTGTGTGTGTGTGTGTGTGTGTGTGTGTGTGTGTGTGTGTTCAGTGTGTGTGTGTGTTCAGTGTGTTCAGTGTGTGTGTGTGTTCAGTGTGTGTGTGTGTTCAGTGTGTTCAGTGTGTGTGTGTGTTCAGTGTGTGTGTTCAGTGTGTGTGTTCAGTGTGTGTGTGTGTTCAGTGTGTGTGTGTGTGTTCAGTGTGTGTGTGTTCAGTGTGTGTGTTCAGTGTCTGTGTGTGTGTTCAGTGTGTGTGTGTGTGTCAGTGTGTGTGTGTGTGTCTTCAGTGTCTGTGTGTGTGTCAGTGTGTGTGTGTGTGTTCAGTGTGTGTGTGTGTTCAGTGTGTGTGTGTGTGTGTTCAGTGTGTGTGTGTGTGTCCAGTGTGTGTGTGTGTGTGTTCAGTGTGTGTGTTCAGTGTGTGTGTGTGTTCAGTGTGTGTGTGTTCAGTGTGTGTGTGTGTTCAGTGTGTGTGTGTGTGTGTGTGTGTGTGTGTTCAGTGTGTGTGTGTGAGTGTGTGTGTGTGTGTCAGTGTGTGTGTGTGTTCAGTGTGTGTGTGTTCAGTGTGTGTGTGTGTTCAGTGTGTGTGTGTGTGTGTGTGTTCAGTGTGTGTGTGTGTTCAGTGTGTGTGTGTGTTCAGTGTGTTCAGTGTGTGTGTGTTCAGTGTGTTCAGTGTGTGTGTGTGTGTTCAGTGTGTGTGTGTGTGTGTGTGTGTGTTCAGTGTGTGTGTGTGTTCAGTGTGTGTGTGTGTTCAGTGTGTGTGTTCAGTGTGTGTGTTCAGTGTGTGTGTGTGTGTGTTCAGCGTGTGTGTGTGTGTGTGTGTTCAGTGTGTGTGTGTTCAGTGTGTGTGTGTCTTCAGTGTCTGTGTGTGTGTTCAGTGTGTGTGTGTTCAGTGTGTGTGTGTGTGTTCAGTGTGTGTGTGTTCAGTGTGTGTGTGTTCAGTGTGTGTGTGTGTGTGTGTGTTCAGTGTGTGTGTGTGTTCAGTGTGTGTGTGTGTGTGTGTGTGTTCAGTGTGTGTGTGTGTTCAGTGTGTTCAGTGTGTGTGTGTGTGTTCAGTGTGTGTGTGTGTGTGTGTGTGTGTTCAGTGTGTGTGTGTGTGTTCAGTGTGTGTTCAGTGTGTGTGTGTGTGTTCAGTGTGTTCAGTGTGTGTGTGTTCAGTGTGTGTGTGTTCAGTGTGTGTGTGTGTGTGTTCAGTGTGTGTGTGTTCAGTGTGTGTGTGTTCAGTGTGTGTGTGTGTGTTCAGTGTGTTCAGTGTGTGTGTGTTCAGTGTGTGTGTGTTCAGTGTGTGTGTGTGTGTGTTCAGTGTGTGTGTGTTCAGTGTGTGTGTGTTCAGTGTCTGTGTGTGTGTTCAGTGTGTGTGTGTGTGTGTCAGTGTGTGTGTGTGTGTCTTCAGTGTCTGTGTGTGTGTCAGTGTGTGTGTGTGTGTGTGTTCAGTGTGTGTGTGTTCAGTGTGTGTGTGTGTTCAGTGTGTGTGTGTGTGTGTTCAGTGTGTGTGTGTGTGTCCAGTGTGTGTGTGTGTGTGTTCAGTGTGTGTGTTCAGTGTGTGTGTGTGTTCAGTGTGTGTGTGTTCAGTGTGTGTGTGTGTTCAGTGTGTGTGTGTGTGTGTGTGTTCAGTGTGTGTGTGTGAGTGTGTGTGTGTGTCAGTGTGTGTGTGTGTTCAGTGTGTGTGTGTTCAGTGTGTGTGTGTGTTCAGTGTGTGTGTGTGTTCAGTGTGTGTTCAGTGTGTGTG